>NC_137064.1:26111736-26174236 GCF_032717465.1 Coenobita brevimanus | reverse complement strand
CTAGAAGCTCATAAACTCACCTCAACATTCAATTTCTTTTTTTTTTTTTTTTTTTAGGTTTTGGCGACCTACTTTTTTGGTGTTTGTATATACATTTAACCAGTTCGTAACTCGTTAATCAAACTTGGAGTGGCATTCTCGCTAGCTAAGACGACTCTCTTACATTGCTTCCTTTCTACTCTATTGTATTATACTTCAGAAAAAACAGGAGCAATGGAAATGCTTGTCCTTATCGCTTTTTGCAAACACGGGATTTCCCCGTAATTATGTAAGTGAATAAATTCCCTTTTCCCATTCTTCTCTCAAAACCAGGAACTAGAGAGAGACATCTTCATGTGGTGGTTCCGATATAACTGGGCAGTGGAACGGCCTGGTTATATCTCTCAACATCCTCCCTATTCCCCGAAACGAGGATGGTGGGTTGCAGGAGAGGAGCAACTTCAGGCTGCAGTAAGTGCAGTATACTAGGTTCACATTCAGATGAGCCTGGAGCCGTAACTACCACTAATACTCCTACAAAACCAGATGTTATTTACCACAGATCATCGATTTTAAGTTTGTAACTGAATATCCGTCCTGTCCCAAATTTTGGGGAGTGACGGGTCTGCATATTAATCCTTTCAGTATTAAAACTCCATTTCTAGTTACCGCCAGGAACTATTATGAAGCTTTAGTAAAAATCATCCTTTTGGGGAAGAGGAATGAGGTGAGGGACGTTTGCACAGACAGGGGAGTTCCCGGACCATATCAGCGTCACCGCGAGAAGGCGTCCCTCATCAACACCACTTCTCATAATAGCGGGGTTAAGCGTGTGGGGATTGAGGGGGGAGGGGTAGAGAGTTTTGACCCTGCTGTAGCCTCCCTGACCAGCCCTCCCAGGTCATACGATCCCCTTTGTCACTCTACACCTCGGAAACCAGGAAGAATAAAAAAAAAATAATAATAATAATAAAAGGAAAGAGTCGAAGAAAAAGTGATGAGAAAGGAAAAATGGGCAGTAATAACCGAACAAAAATAATGAAAAAGAAAGAAAAGGCAAAAGAAGGACATTGAACAGTAAGAAAGAAGAAAACGTAGATGAAAGAGAAAACAGTAAAGAACAAAAATAGAAAAAGAATAAAAATAGAATAAAAAAAGAGAAAAGAAAAAAAATATGGAGAAAGGCCAGAAAAGTTTCCGTACATACATACACATCATCCAATCCTGTGTTGCCCCATGAGGAGTGTAGGAGCCCTGGGCTAGGCAAGTTGTTCCTGACATTTGAAATATGAGTGACCAGCCTCACTTATCTTTGAGTGGTATTACGTGAGCAGTAAACCCCAGCCACCCCATGGATATAAACCGACACAGGCTCAATCCGGCTGGAGCACCTTAATTATCCACTAAACCACCAGGCGCCATAGTTTGGTTATATAGTTAGCACCCAGCGTAATAATTGGTTTCTTGTTGTACAGGAAACCATTTGGCTTGTCACTCAGTGTAGAGTCACCCATAGACAGAAGGAAGAGGAAAGAAAGAAGGAAAGAAGGACATAAGAGGAAAGGAGGAACGAAACAATGAAAAGAGGAAAGGGCAGCTGCCCGAGAGCAGCACTACAACGAGTGAGTGGATGGTGGGCGCCCCCACATATCATATAAGGGTTTGTAATACATAAAAAAGTATAAAAGAAAGACAAAAATATAGATCAAGAAGGAAACATGAGTAAAAGAAGAAAGAAAGGAACGGAAAGAAAAGTAAAGGAAAGGAAGCACTAAAAGTTAGGAAGAAGAGATACAAAAGATTAGTTCATGGAAAGTTCTAACAAATATAATGTTGCACCTAATACAAGAGTAGGCAAAGTTAAGAAAAAAATGTAAATTTGCCAAAAATGAAGGCAATACATAACAATAGTTAGGAATCTAATGAAAATAGCTGACAGTTTGAAGCAACATAACTGGATATTTAGAGTTTTTTGTTGAAAACAACGAAAATAATTTTGCTGCTTGTCAACAGGAAATAATTTAACGCTTTGTATGGTGAATGTTCACTTGCATATTTTAATCGGATGAAAAAGAAAACTGACCGAAAGTTGAAGAATATCTTGCTCAAGCAGGGCGATCAAAAGAGACAAAAGATTTCTTTGCCCAGTAAAATCATCAGATGGTAGTAAAAGCGAATTAGAATGGTCAACATCGTTCTGACTGGGATATAAAGACTGACGGTTATTATTAAAGGAAAGAGTTGGTGATGAAAGAATCACGAAAGAAAAGGGTTCCTGCCAGAATGAGGCTGTATCTTCTCAAGAAACACATTCAGTACGTGGATATAATTCTTCCACTGAACAATTAACGGTGCTGTGAACTCTACACGCCAAAAAAAAAAAAAAAAAAAAAAAAAGTCGCTGAGAGAGATAAGGATTGTATTTTTAATGGCTTTGAAGATTTCGTCACAATTCTTCCTTACTATGTGTTCTGCACTTTGGATCTCAGTATTCTCTTGCTTGTCGATACTGAAATGAGAAATAGCATATCAAAGAATGCTACGGTGTAAGACGTGAAGTAAATCGCGAAAGACAGGTGCCATGAAGCATCCACTCAGAGACGAGACGGAAGCGAGGGTAGGGTGAAGCAGAGGTCAAAGCTTCCAGGGGTGAACCCGTGTGTGCCAGCCGAACCAGACTTACCTTTCCTGATTAACCTGCCCCTTTTCCCACCGCTCACCCCCCCACCTCTCCCACCCGTCCCCCCCCCTACCTACCTTTTCTCATCCTCCCTTGTCCCCCCTCACTGCCAACTTGCCCCTTTCTCACCCTACCCCCCCACCCGTCCATCCCTGCCACGCCCCCTCTCCCACCCTGTAACTCCCCTGCACCGGTTTGGCTCGTCGTCTGTATCTCACCCCTGTCATAATGCTACTTCTACTCTCCACAATAGCTCCCTGAATTCTGCACAACTATATCTCTCTCCCCCTTCCTCCACTCACTGTTGCCTTCCTCCACCGGTTTGAGTCCCTCGTATGTTTCCCACCCCTGCCCTGATCCTCTTCCACTGTCAATATTTGGTTTCTGAATTTCTACACAGCCTCATCTTTCTCTACCTTCCCACCACTCACTCTTCCTTTCCTCCACCCTCCTCCGCCGATCTGGCTTCTTCGTATGTTCCCTACCCTTGCCATACCGCTCCTCCACTCCTCATATTCTCTCCTTTCTTTATTCATATCATATTGCTTTTTTTTTTTTCTTCCCCCCACCAGTCTGCCTGCTTCGTTTCCTTCCTATCTGTGTTAAAATTATCTTCCACATTTCCTTCCGGTCCGCTCTTTTTTTTTTTTTTTTTTTTTTTTTTTCACCTTTGCGTGGATTCCTAAAATATATACTATAACTTCTCGGAGCCCCCTCCCCTCCCCCGAAAAGGGGAAGTTTCGGAAATGGCAGACATAAAGACTACTGAGTGTAAAAAAAAAAAAAAAAACAGTAAAAGAGAGGTTCACATGGAAAAGACTGGCCAGGGGTGGGGTTCTCAAAGGTACGAGTATTTATTATGGTTTTCCTGTCGTATCTCAGAACAGTTTTTAAAGGATGGCCAGCGTCATTGGAATCTCTCTCAGTCTTGCATCCTTTAGCCAAAAATAAGTAAATTAATAAATAAATAAAATACGAGAGGAATATTGCCATAGGTGTTAAATGTTTTGGATGGAAGGACAAAGAAAGAAATTGTTTTGAATGGCAGGACAAAGAAGGAAATTATCTGTTTTGGGTGCAAGGACAAAGAAAGAAATTGTCTGTTTTGGATGGAAGGACAAGGAAAGAAATTAGCTGTTTTGGATGGAAGGACAATGAAAAAAATTATTTGTTTTGGGTGCAAGGACAAAGAAAGAAATTGTTTTGGATGCAAGGACAAAGAAAGAAATTATCTGTTTGGAATGGAAGGACAAAGAAAGAAATTATCTGTTTTAGGTGCAAGGACAAAGAAATTATCTATTTTTGGTGCAAGGACAAAGAAATTATCTGTTTTTGGTGCAAGGACAAAGAAAGAAATGATTTGTTTTGGGTTGGAGAGACAAATAAAAAGAAACTGTCTGTTTTGGATGGAAGGACAAAGAAAGAAATTATCTGTTTTAGATGGAAGGGCAAAAATGAAAAAAAATGATGAAAATTTCCATGATTACTTATTCCTGCAAAAACATAAAACAATAACGAGGGACTCTATCGTAAATGTTTTCAATTATCCCCAGCCCAGGATAAATATTAAAGTGACAGGTGCTAAAGAGTAAACGGGTGAGGCTGCATTAATGTAGTGGATAAACAGAGGGGAAGAAGGAGTGGGTGGAAATGGGAGGCTTTGATGAAGTGGATTAAATGACAGGAATGAAGATATCTTAATTATAAATAGCTGAGCATCCTGAGGGTAAAATTCTCTCTCTCTCTCTCTCTCTCTCTCTCTCTCTCTTTCCGTCCCTGTCATCACCTACACCCTGTTTCTTCCCTACACCCTGCTTCCTGCCTATGTACTCAATACCTGGTGTTACCCTGCTCAGTTCCTCTACTGAACCATACAGGGTACTACAGTCATTGCACAAACTTTTATTTTCCTCTTCTACAAGCAGCTCCATACTTTCATTTTCCTCTTTCTCTCCCTCCTCCTCCTCCTCTAATCTTTTTTCTTCCTCTTCTAAATGTCTCCTCCTTTTAGTGCTTCTCTCCCCCTTCTTCATACTTCTCTCACAATACTGCAGCTCTCTTCCCTTCTACACTATACCCCTATACTTTCTATTTCTCACCATCCTTGTTTCTATCCAGTTAACCATTGTATCTCCGTCATCCCACTCTTCCTTTTCCTTATCTACTTCGACATAGCTCAGACTCATGTTCTTAAATCTACAGTCCTGCCATCCTCGTTCTCTGTTTTTTAAATCTGTTCTGTGCATTTTTTTTTTTATTCTGGCTACTATAGTGGTGAGAAAATTTGGGTGTGTGGAAATTTCTCGAACTGGTCAGTTAAAATCGGTCTCCATTAACTCCATCGGTAAAGTACGATTTTTTCCCTAATTTATGGATACTGAGAGGACGATATTATTCAGCTTAAGGGAGACGTAGCATTGTCAAATCTCTTAAAGAATATCGCTCTTGTCAATTAAAGACGAGGACGAGTCTATAATATATTTTTGCTACATCCAGACAATTTTATCATCTTAGAAGAGCCACATGGTAGTAAAGAGCTCCATAGTAGTAAAGAGCTCCATAGTAGTAAAGAGCTCCATAGTAGTAAAGAGCTCCATAGTAGTAAAGAGCTCCATAGTAGTAAAGAGCTCCATAGTAGTAAAGAGCTCCATAGTAGTAAAGAGCTCCATTATAGGTAAAGAGCTCCATAATAGTAAAGAGGATAATGAAGCTTAAGCCTAAATCCAAGCACAGTGAGTCTCGCCTAAGCTGCATAAAAATCATCAGGAAATATTAAGGAAAAAAAGGATGTCACTGTAATAAAGAAGCTTTGTCCTTAATCCTCCTGTCCTTACCGTTACCCTGCCCCTCCCCCACATACACGCATGCACGCACGCACGCACACACACACACACACACACACACACACACACACACACACACACACACACACACACACACACACACACACACACACACACACACACACACACACACACACACACTCTCTCTCTCTCTCTCTCTCTCTCTTTACCGGTCCAGGTCTTTTGTGTATACCAACCCTGCTGCTACCAGTCTTACCACACACCTGAACCACACTCTCTCTGCCTCATAATATCCCGCAACATATAACTTCAGGGATTTAGCTTTCTAAGACCCCAGGAGGGATGAAGGTTAGGTGGAGGTCAGATACTGTGCACGTCAGTTTTATTCTCAAAGCAACTATTGGAGGCTTTTGGATCATATTCTGTCACCAAGAGTTTAGACAAGCTTACCCTTAAATATTTTAGACAGTGATTGTGTAGTCTCGAGTACCTACATCTCACAGAGTGTGTTAGTGGACTGGCTATCAACTATTAAGCCCTTAAAAAGAATGGCTATCTTATATTTAGTTTTTATTGCATTCTAACCATTTTATTCTGATTAAGAGAGATTTCCAACCATAAGGGCTAGAGATTTCTTTGATCAAGCTCTTCACTACCAGAGGTCTGCCCTAAGTTATACATGTCTCCCCTAGGCTTAATGTAATCGTCTGAAGATAGCAAGAATTAAACTAAACAAGACGCCAACACTACAACACCGCTACACAGGTTCCATCCCTTCACTACCTCTCATTATGACTCCTTTCTTTTCCCTCTATCCTACTCGATTCCCTACTGGCTCTAACTTGCCTGCTGCTACCTTACCCTATCTCTTCTTCCACCATCATCAGCTCCTTGCATCTAATCCACGCTGTACTGGCTTCACTGTGCACAACATTTCTTGCTCTTGTTACTTGTCTGATAAATATTCTCCGCCACATCGCATCAGGAATTTTTCTCTAACGGGGATTCATGACCTGCCCTACCTCGCCGTCTCACTCATCTCTGCTGATACCCTGCTCTGCCTCCTCTGCCATCGTCTGCTTCATAAACCTTCTTCATACCTTCTTATCTTCCTCGGGTACTTCCTACTTTTTATGATGGTCTTAATAAATCTTCTGTCTTTCTTGCATACTCGCTACCTTTAAAGAATATCACCAACACATGTTTCTGTCTATTGCCAGACGCCTCAATCCCGTAACGAGTGGCCACAGGCAAATCGTCTTCACGTCACTCTGTTCCCTGTCAGTTTGTTGCCCTCCATCAACTAACACACCCCTCTCTCATACATCTCTCCACTCCATCACTCCAACTCATCCTTAGTCTCTCCCTCCTCCTTTCCCCCTTCACCTCACATGCACTCTTCTTGTATGTGTCTTTTTCTCCATCCTCTCCAAATAGCCAAGGCATCTAAAATCATTTCTCATAAACTTTCAATCACTGTTTCACTGTTGCTATTTCCAGACGCTTTATTTCCACCCAAGAGAGACTTTCCAAATTCAAGGGGTTAAATAAAACCCTGTCAGAACTAGGGCGGTCTCCTAAGCCGAAAAAATTGTCTGGGGATAGCAGGAACATGGCAGAAAGTACGGCTGAGTAAGTTAGCTTTTCTACATTTTTTCATCCCGGCTCTTCCCCTGTCATCAACCCTTTGCTGCATGCTACCTCCCTGCCCTCCCCTGCATCACTCTTTTCGTCTTAATGCATATCCTTGCCTCGTCTTTCATTCTGATACTTTGTCCCTAAGTGCACGATCCTCATGGCGATTTTTCTTTCCATTCTTTACATCACTGCATATTACTTCCCTTACCCTACCCTCTACCACGCCAGGACCTCCCTTCCATGCTGTCCCCCTGCCATCTGTCGCCCTTGCCACGCATGTTTCGCGATTACTACGGCGTTTTAGCACGGTTCCACCTGCCTTCACACACCTCCAGCCCTCTCGTGACGTATGCGAGCGCGCGCGCACACACACACCACACACCTCCAGCCCTCTCATGACTCGCGCGCGCGCACACGCACGCACGCACGCACGCACACACACACACACACACACACACACACACACACACACACACACACACACACACACACACACACACACACACACACACACACACATATATATATATATATATATATATATATATATATATATAGTATGTATATTAGTATTATATTGTGTGTGTATTCTCTCTCTCTCTCTCTCTCACACCACCACACCTGGTATCACTTGAATGGGAGCTCAGAACTCGTTTGTCACTCGTCAGGGGAAGTGGGAACAGGTATTGGCCTTGCACACACACATACACACATATTCACACATATACATACACACGCACACACACACACACATACGCAGACACACTCGTACATACACACACACACACACACACACACACACACACACACACACACACACACACATACAAACGCACACACTCACATATACACACGCACACACAGACACAAGACATACACAGATGTACACTTTATGTATATCAGATTACATAATTGCATAAATATATAAACTCAAAGAAAACACGAATGTACAGAAGTAAACACATACATACACACACACACACACACACACACACACACACACACTCACTGCAGCAAATTAACCCCAATAGGAAAATGACCCGAGCGAGCGCACGCACAACCACAGTCCCCCGCACGCAAAAATGGACACAAACACGTAAATCACGAGAGACATGAACACATTAAACCTCTCCTGGCGGTTAACCCAAGGACATGTTTTTATTATTTTTTCTTCCTGAGACGGTTTTTCTCATCTTAAGAAGGATATTTGGAACTTAGGGGTAGAGACTAAGGATTTCTTTAACTATTACTACAAGACGATTTCCCTGAGCTGGAGAAAATCATTGGACAATAAGTATAGTAAATAATTCCTTCTATGGGCAGGGATGTCAGGGGTGGTGTTATCAGGGGTGGTGTTATCAGGGGTGGTGTTATTTGAGGTGGTGTTATTTGAGGTGGTGTTATGTGAGGTGGTGTTATTTGAGGTGGTGTTATTTGTAAGGGTGGTGTTATGGTGGTGGTGTTTGGGGTTATATGCAGTGGTGTTAGAGGTGGTGTTAGGGGTTATACAGACTGGCGTTAAGGGTTATCACAGGTGGTGTTATTAGGACAGTATTTTCAGGGACGATGATGTTAGGATGGTGTTATCATCGTGGTGTTATCAGGGTGATGTTATTAAGGTGATGTTACCAGGGTGGTGTTAAAATGGTGGTGTTATGGTGTTTTCAGGGTGGTGTTAATGTATGTATGTATGTATGTGTGTATGTTACTGTATGTATGTATGTGTATGTTACTGTATGTATGTATGTATGTATGTGTGTATGTTTATGTATGTATGTATGTATGTATGTTTGTATTTAAGTATGTATGTATGTATGTATGTATTGTACGTACGGTATGTATGTACACATGTTTGTAAAATCTGACCAAGAGATCAGGGCAGTTTCCTGTTCACGAGATTTAGTGATCCATTATTCTCTCTCTCTCTCTCTCTCTCTCTCTCTCTCTCCATCTGTCTGTGTGTCCATCTATCTCTCCATCAAGTTTAAAGATTGTGAACATTGAACAAGAATTTTTCCTGTCACAAATGAGCAGTTAGTAAGCACAGAAGAAAATGTTCTTTTAAACATAATTCCATAGTACATACTGACTTTATTATCGTGTCATTATTACCATTATTTTGCTACAAACTGACTTTAGCCCTTCTAGTATGAAGTGAGTGCATTTAAGCCAACTGAATTTAATAATGAAGAAGGAAGAATGTTATCCATATGACGTCATAATGCTAAACGGCTTAAGTAATAGTAATTAATAATAATAATAATAATTATTATAATAATAATAATAATAATAATAACAGAAATAACAATAATAATAATAATAATAGTAATAGTAACTAATAATAATAATAATAATAGAAATAACAACAACAACAACAACAATAAGAATAAGAATAAGAACACGAGTAAGAATAATTTGTGTCAGTGTTACAATACCTCAGACATCATTCAGGTCAAGGAAATGCGTACCACAAAGGAATGTCGACAGTCACGCAATAAAAAAAAAAAATCGGTAGTAGCCACGAAATTTTACGAAACAAAGACGAAAAATTGGAGCCATTGTGCATACTGTAAACATTGAAGAAAAATTATAGCCATAGTACTTTGCGCCAGGTTGAAAAAAAAAAAAAAAAAAGAGATGGTTTGGCCATGTGGAGAGGATATTGAATGAGAGATTGACTAGAAGAGCGCGTGTGGGTATGGTGGAGGGGAGAGGGGAAGAAGAAGAACAAAGATAAAATGGAGGGATGAAGGAGAAAGATATATGAGACAGTTGGGTGTGAGTTGGAGGAAGGGCAGCCAAATGGTAGAAAGCAGGATGACGTGGAGGCGATTTGTTTGAGGTCACCCCTTACTGGATAATAGGCTTATGGCGATAAACAGATAGACAGATAGAAAGACAGATTGATAATTATATATATATAAACATAGACGGAAGATAAGAATATTTTACGTATTGTAGATGGTAAAATAAAAAGAACTGAACTATGTACTACTTTAACGTTAATATTACATGTAAAGTTAGACGAAAATAAATACCAATGGAGAATTACGTAACCGAGATGATAAATAATGACGTTAATCATACGTCACCTAAATAACAGATACGGTTTAACATGCCTCGTAATACCCCAGAATCCCTTTTTTTCCTGTTCATGTTTTTGGATCCATGCCACCCTGTGAACTACTGGGAAAGAGCTGATGGTGATGATGATGATGATGATGATGATGATAATGATAATGATGGTGATGCTGATGATGATGACTGATGACTGATAATTGATGAATGATGATGAGTGATAATGATAATTCCACCCCATGTATTGGTGGGAGAGAGGTTAATGATAATAATAATAATAATAATAATAATAATAATAATAATAATGTGACATAACCACGACAGAAAAATAGAAAAAAGAAAACGCAAAAAAAGAAAGATAATCCGCTCACCAGGTGTTATTAAACGTGTACATCACAATTTAATCAAAAAGAGATAAAAATCTGATAAAAAATCGTGTGAAAGCAAATAATAAGTTAATCAGCGGTACGTGGCCACACCCAGTATTATCAACCCCACATCCGCTGCGCTGGAGATTGAACGGGAGGTGTGTCTGTCTACCTGTCTGATGCTGGCTGTTTTTGTGTGGCTGCTGATGTCTGCCTCTCTGATGGTGGCTGTTTTTTGTGCTTACTTCTTCCTGTTTGTTTTTGTGGTTGTTACTGGTTATCTGTTCTATTTATTTTTGTCTGTGTTCCTGTATAACTTTCTGTTTTACTTATACTTCTGGCAGTCTGTCTGTTTACCTGTCCAATTTCTGTCTGGATTTTTTTTCTCTCTACCAACCAATGAAAATGTATTTAAAAATGTCACTCTGCCTGTATTTCCTTGTTGCTCTCTCCGTTCATTTTCCTCTCTGTGTTTATTTACCATCTACCTATGAACAAACACACAGATATACATATAGTATATACGATTCACTGGCCAAAAATGGAGAAGATATCAGTGCAGCCAAGTACTCAGTTCTTACTCAGAGCAAGTGCTGTGTGTGGAGCGGCAGAAGACAGAACAGGTGGGTGATTTCTACAGGAAGTCATATAGGTATCTAATTTAACTAACAGCGTATCAAGCAGTACACGTTCCAGTTAGGGTATTATTATTACAAGTGGAAGCTTCATTACCTATATTATAAGGTACTATCTCTATTACTTGTTCAACAATACCGTTACCTTATGACTGAGGATAATCCAATATACTATAGCACTAGCCGTGTGTCTGTGAGTGTGTGTGTGTATTTTGGGCAGCCGAAACAACACATTCAAATCGCACCAAAATTGGCACAGAAATCGCAAATAATTCGCTGTGAAAAAAAAACTTGGTCCCATCACGATTGAAAAACTTTTACTATATTTAATGAGCGATCTCATTTTGACCAAAAAAACGCCGCTCCTGGCGCCCGGCATAGGATCTCCGTAGAATTTTTTGCCCACAGGTACAACTAAAGTATTTCGGACTTGCGTTCGGACAACTTGGGTTCCATTCCCGAAGCTGCAAATAACTCGATCAGTTGGTTAGCTGCAAAAAATCCAAGTGACAACTTTACACTAGAACAGCACATAAACGCGAGAGCCCTCTGTAAGAGCAAGTGCGAAGGGCTCGAAGGGCCCAAGAGCACTTGCACCATACTATACCCTGGTTACGGTCACTATTTCTTCGATCAGTGTTGTTATTCTGAATTATTATTATTGAAGCCTATTTTCTTGTCTATCTACATTTCTTTTTATTATATTATTATTTTATATTCTCTTCATGATAAGACTAATTAATATATGATAAAAATCATGGAGAACTCACATTCACGGATGTTGAAAGGTTTATGACAAGAATTACTCGTAAATTTCCTCATTGTGTAATTCATTTATGACACCCAGTTGCTGTGGAAATAACTAAAATGATATTAAGGGCAAGTCAGGTTTATTTACACTGACTTTGACTTATAACACGGAGGGATATCCATTTTTTACTTCCATATTTCCCTTTATTTTCATGTGGTTATTATAATTTTGATATTACGCATTTCCGCCAGTTTTTAACACTTTTACCACGATATTCACTTTACAATATATAAAGAAATGAAAATGCAATGCTGTATTATATGAAAGGGAGATTTAACACTTTTTCACCCAATATATTAGTGGAAAATGACAGCAGAACTAAAGTATATTTGTAGTGGAATAAAGCAAAAGTAAAAAAAACATTACTAAGAGACTCGAGGCTGTGTTGGTGGCCCTGTGGCGGCTTTAGGCCTATGGAGATTCCTTAGTGTAATTATTAGGCCTTTGTTCTCCTGTTAATTCCCCCCTGTTGTTTGGCACTTTTCTTTTTAAGTGTGGAGTTTGATTCTCTCTCTCTCTCTTTCTCCCTCTCTCTCTCTCTCTCTCTCTCTCTCTCTCTCTCTCTCTCCAGATCAGGCATTCTCCTCTATCCCTAACTTTTCTTCACTTTCTTTTCTTTCTACTCGTATCTTCCATCACTACCCATTTCCTGACGTCCCTTCCTGTCCCTCCTCATTTTCACATGACATCTCAGACCTTCTCTTCTTTCGTTCTCCTTTCTGCCCTTCTTTCTTTCTCTTTCTTTCTCCTCATATTACTCTTCTCTTAACGCTTCCCTTTACTTCCTCATCCATTCTATCCCACCCTTCCTTCTTCAGCTGGCGTACCCCTCTCGCTTATCTTCCCCTCCATCCACTTCCTGTTTCTTCCCTCTCCTGTCTTTCTATCTCTTCTGTCTCCTTTTCCTTCCCTTACTCCCCATACCTTCACTTCTTCCCCTCTCTATCGACTACTTTTTCTCAACTGGGTCTCTGCTCTCTCATCCCCTTTTGTATTCTCTCTTTTTTTCCCTTTCTTTACTTTATATTCTTTCATTTATTAATCCCTCCCTCACTCCCTTCTACCAATTTGTTACACCATCCCTTCTCCATCTCTAGCTCTCTCCCTCCAGTCTCTCTCCTCTCCATTTTCCTCCCTCTCATTTCTCTTACCTTCTTCCAGTACTCTTCTCTCCCCTGTCTTCTTCTACTTTCTCTTTCCCTTTGTACCCCATCATTTTCTATCCCACCAACAGATATTCATTCTCATACTTTCCTTCGCATCACTTCACACCCTCCCCTATACTTTGTCATCCCTCCCGCTCCATTCTCCTCTCCACTCACTCACATCCTCTCTCTAAGTCTCTGTGCCAATGACCTTTCCTGCTATCCCTGTTCGTTTATATTCCTGTCTCAGATTCTGCTTTCTTTTCCCATTCTTTTCCTGTCTCTTTCTGCTTCTGTCTGTCCTCGTTGGCTTCAGTTTATTTGTATCTGTAGCTGGATGTACTTAGTCTGTCAGTCACTCTTCCTGTTTGTGCACCTTTCAATTTATCTGTATTTAGGTGTCATCATGTGTAGTCTCTGTCTGTCCGTCTATCATTTATTTTTTAGATCTGTGACTATCTATAACTGTCCTCATATCTGGTCTCTGCCTGCCTGTCTGTCTGTCTGTCTCTCTCTCTCGACTATCCCTGCCTTCCTTAGTCCTCCCTTTACCCTCCTTCTCATCCTTTCCTACTCTTCCCTAGTTGGCACCCTACTGTTCCCTCATACCCCTCCCCCCAATCTCTCCACTCCGTCTCTCTCACATCCTGCCACTCTCCAACCCTTCCCCCACCCTCTCCCCTCCACCCCATCCCTCCCACGTATCCCCCCTCTTATACCCTGACGCCTCCCTCTCCTCCCCACCCCCTCGCCTCTCCCCCACTCCTCCCTACCCCTCTCTCCCTTTTTAAGTTACCCCTACCTCTTCCCCTTCTTTCCCCCCACTTGTATCTCAGCCTCCTCTCCCCCACCCACCCCTTCTCTCCCTGCACTCCATACTCTCCTCTCCCCACATGTCCTGATTCTCCTCATTTCCCCTCCCCCTCCCCTTCCCCCTCCCCTCTTCCTCTCCCCCTCCCTCTCTTCCCTGCCCCCTTCCTCTCTCCCTCCCCCTCCTTTCTATGGCACTAATTAACGCTATTGAGTCTCGTGTCCGGGGCTTTGCGATTGACAGGGGTACAAAATAGAGCTGTCAAATATGTGACTCTCTCTCTCTCTCTCTCTCTCTCTCTCTCTCTCTCTCTCTCTCTTTTCAGTAACATATGTACAGTATAAGTATCTTGGTAACCAAAGTCTTAATACAATATGGCTTTTTCATCATCCATATTGCGTGTGTGTGTGTGTGTGTGTGTGTGTGTGTGTGTGTGTGTGTGTGTGTGTGTGTGTGTGTGTGTGTGTGCTTGAGTGCGTGTGTGCAGTTTTAACCCCTTCACGATGCGGAGCCTTTACTAGACAGAGGCAAATCATCCAAACACGATTAAGCCAATAAATACGCTGCTATAATCCTGAGTGAGAAATTTAATCCACCCTTAGCTTTCTCCTGCGCTTATTAAAATCTCCAGGAAACTGACAAATCCGGAATTTATAATGCGTAATGAAAGGGAGAGATTTATCCATTCTTGTATTTTGCTCGCACTAAGGATTTCATTCAGGCTGCCAGCGGACGATTTTATTCAGCAGATGACACTACCTGGTAAGAGAGGGGTTAATACTGCTTCCATTGATCCCATCATTTCTAGGAGTGGTGTTTGGGCCACACCAGTCCTAGAAATGATGGGATTTCTATTGGGTACAATATTTTTAAAGCATTTTTTTTTAATATTGGTTTTGGGGATTATTTGTTATAATTAAACATTTTAGTATTATTTCTATTATGTATGGAGTGATTAAAAAAATCATTGTCTTTTCATTGGATATTTATATTCTTATTTCTGTTATTCTTTTAATATTAGTTTTTACTGAATATTTTTAGCAGTTGTCAATCAACTTTCGGTTATGCGTATATGGGTTACATGTCTTTGTAGAAAAGGAAATTAATAATTGTATATTGAAACAAAGCTGACAGTATAGAGGGATGCTGTGAAGGATATACTTTGGTACATACAGAATGTCACGGTATAAAATATCAAACTATGTAATTATATTACGAAATAAAATGAATGAAATGAAATTACTACTGCTACTACTACTACTACTTCTACTACTACTACTACTACTAATGGCCCAAGTGAGTCCATAAGAGGGAAGCGGTTAATTTAGTTACTGGCTGTAGATATGACTTTGTACTTTCCTTTGTACTTTCCTCCTTTGACAATGAGCCGTATCCTAATTGGCGTATAAGCCTTCGTGACGCCTCCTTCTTCATGATTTATTTTGCATACACCTTAACATTCTCTCCCATGACATTTGATATCCTTTTATTATCGGCATAGTTCCCATCAGTGACGTAAGAGGGTATTGAGGTGTACAGAATGGATCGGTAGAGAAGCGGTGTTGCGAAATCTCCACCATTATAGTTCGTCTGCTAAAACGTTAAATAAAAAAGTGGAGTGCAAACCCCTAATTACTGAAGGTCATTTGAGGGACGCCTGTGGTGATTAGGTGTGGTTAGCCTGCATCCCATATTACAGAAGGCAGTCAGCAGCCATATAGAAAGACCAAATACGTTCCATCATTAGCACGTACTTCAGAATCCATTATCAAAAAAATTCGGAGTGTGCATCTCACTCTGCGATTTCAGATTTCAGTTTTAACCTTTCGACTTAAGCCCTTCACTACTGGAGCTCTTTCCTGGGTCAAAAGCCTTCGTCTGGTTTAAGAAAGACTATAACAAAAAATTAATGGCAATATTAGTCGTAGCCCCAGGTTCATATCAAACGTGAACCCTGTGGAGCGAAGGCTTAATTTGCCTCTCTCCTGCAGTCCATATCATCTTTTCGGGGGATAGGGAAGTAGATGAGGGACGTTTGTATAACCAGGTAGTTGAGCCGCCCGGTTATATCGAATCCACCACATGAAGGCGCCCTTCTCTAGACTCTAACCATAGTAAAGAGGGTGACTGAGATATAGTTATATTTCTCTTTCAGGGAGGGACCCCTTAGCTGAATTTAATTGTTCGGAGGTAACCGGAAAGAGAGAGAGAGAGAGAGAGAGAGAGAGAGAGAGAGAGAGAGAGAGAGAGAGAGAGAGAGAGAGAGACGTCATCCTGTAAATCCTTTCAGTACATCTTTTTAACGTTCAATTTTGTCACCTCCAGACAGCTTTAGTCAACTTAGGAAAGACCTCGTACCGAAAGGGAAAAAGAAAGCTATTTACAACTCCTTCATATCGAAAAAAAAAAAAAAAAAAGTATCGCTGAGGGTAAATAAAATCGTCTGAAAATTGCAAAAAAGAAATACGTAATAATGAGTTTAATTTAAGTAGAAGCATAGGCGTTTGTAGATGACTGGGAATATGGCTGACTGTGGCAAGGACTCACAATTGCTGTGGCTGAATTTGCTGTGGACCTCGCTGACTATGGCTGTGATTTGCTGTGGACCAGGCTGACTGTGACTGTGGTTGACTGTGGATATGGCTGACGATGGCTGTGGTTCTGGCTGACGATGGCTGTGGACCTGGCTGATTGTGACTGTGGTTGACTGTGGATATGGCTGACGATGGCTGTGGTTCTGGCTGACGATGGCTGTGGTAGGCTGTGGGGATGAGGCTTGCTGTGGCTCTAATGGGCTATGAGTAAAACGGATATTGGTTTTGATCGTTTATTACTATGGCTGAGGTTGGCTGTGGCTTTAGTTAGCTATGGCTGTGGTTGGGTATTATTCTGGCGTAAACTATGTACTACGGCTGTGGATCTAGCTGTAGATCTAGCTAACTGTTGCTGTGGTAAAGAGGGCGGCACCACCACACTATCAAGTCACTCCACCAGTCCAACACGCTAGCGACCCGTGGGACCTGCCTCACTCACCTCACTCGCCCCTTCCTCCCACCACCACCACCAGTTCACCGCCCCTCCTCGCCACAGCCACAGCCACAGCACCCACGGACCCACAGAACCCACGGATCTAGGCCCACGGTAACTTACGGACACATTCATACCCATTAATTATTGTTACAGAAAGTCACGTACCCATCATCATCGTACCCATCGCCATCATTCATCAGTGGCCACAGAAATTTAAGTGCCCATGTACCCACAGAGCCATTGTACCCCACAGAACCCACCTACCCCACAGAACCCATGGATCTATAGCAACAGCACTCCAGGGACACATTCTTGGCTGTCAAAATTCACAGTAATTCATATAGCTTGCCCACAATCATCACAGAAATACACATGCTCACAGTCAAAATAATTAATGTACACAGAAAAATATAGTAAGAAGCCACTGCATCCACCAACCGCATAATCATGAGCAGCTCAGGAATTTATCTGCACCTATCACAAATTCATGTACCCACAGGCAGCGCACCTGTCAAGACTTCACATACCCACAATCAGTGCACCTGTCATATAAGTTCACGTACCAGTAATCAGTGCACTTGTCATAAAATATCACGTACCCACGGTCAGTCAGCAATAACCATAGAAATTCGCGTAGTCAAGCTTAGTCATCAGTGTCTACCTAAATTCACGTACTCTCAGTCACAGTCCTCAAATTCCACAAATTCACCTACTCAGTTATAATGAACAGTACCTTCAGACTAGAAAATACAGAACAAATTATCACTGCCCGCAAATTCACGTATCCACAGTCACAATCACCATTATCCACAAAATTACGTTCTCAGCCACAATCATCAAAATTTACAAACTCAAAGATCCACAATCAGTCATACGTATTAACAGGCTCACGTACCCACAATACAATCATCAATATCCACAGAAAATTCAGGCACTCAGGCAAGACAATAAAAGTAAAAAAAACAAAACAAAAATCAAGTACCCACATCTATGAAAACGCATCAACGGAAAATCACAAATCCACAATCACAGATATAAGCAGTCACAGCACGCACAGAGTCACAGCCACAGCGTTTACGACCCTACCACCACAGCAGCTCACAAACACAGCAGTACTTGCACACAGAAATCCTCATAGATCCACCGTCACAGAGTTCAGGGACACATACAGACCCATCAGACTAAATCTAAGTTATTCACAAACTCACACCCAAAGCCTAATGATATCGCAACACACGTTCAGCACACAACCATCAGGTCAACAAACACCATTTCAGTTTGGGTGACGGCCCTTTTAAAGCTAAGCCATGGTCATTCTAGGCTGTTCTTGCTGCTACCAGACGATTTTCTTCAACTTAGGAAAGGTCTCTCGTATTGAAAGGGTTAATGAAGTGTATATCTGACTCCTTTAGTTCGAAAAAACTCTGCCCTAAGTTGAGGACGTCAGTAAATGGAAAAAATGTTATTAAAAAAAAATGAGTTGCATCAAAGGGTTTTAAAACATAGAAACTCGCGGACTCATGGTTACAATAAATACAGATCAACAGCAATCTTAGAGTTACAGGATTCACAGACCTACAGCATTCCTTAGACCCACGGACATGGCCACCCACGTACGCATAGCAGATTATAGACTCACAGACACAGTACCACTCTATCATCATCATCAACAAGAGGCAGAGCTATACATGTCGGAGAGAAACACAGCTGCGCGCGCGCACACACACACACACACACACACACACACACACACACACACACACACACACATATACACACACACACACACACACACACACACACACACACACACACACAGCTCTCTCTCTCTCTCTCTCTCTCTCTCTCTCTCTCTCTCTCTCTCTCTCTCTCTCTCTCTCTCTCTCTCTCTCTCTCTCTTCCTGATCCCAGCTGCCCCAACACATTACCCCCACAAGATCAACAAAGGCAGGTGGCAAGGAAGGAAGGAAGGTCTAAGGTTCACAGAATAACTTAAGATCATTTTCCTCTCATAACTAAGATTTCATATCGCAGGAAGGCGTGGGTAGATTCAGTACTCTCCTTCCCTTGTCCTTCCTGGTAATAATAAATCTGTCTTAGTTACGACGGGGAATTCATCGTAAGTTTGTTTGTGAATCATCGTCCAGAACTCTTTACCGCTACTCCAAGTTGAAACGGGACTCGGAATGGCCGTATTCTCGTAAGCTTAGGAGACTCCCTAGCACCCCTTCATTGGCGATTTGATTTACTCTGCACCTCATCTCTTTCAGGACGGAGGACATTTTACTTACTTTATTTCATTTACCTCCAGACGATTTTATTTTTACGAGTGTCTGTCCATACTTTACCTGCTCATGTTCTTTATTTTTGATTAACACTCGTATTCTCATTGGCTTAGGATATTTCGTTACACATTTTCCAGAGCGATTTATCCTGTCAAAGTAATTTAATATCCCGAATGAAAACTGTGTCGATACTGAAGAGGAACATGTAACAGTTAAGGAAAAATTAACCCCTTCAGTTTATATTGAATTTTTGGTGCTCCCTAGACGATTTTGTTTAACTTTGGACGGACGATTTGTAGTGATGAGGTGAAAATCAGTCTCTCTTAACCCCTTCGTAACCAGATCTCTGTACTTAAAGTGCTTAATATTGTCATATGGTAGCAAAGGATTAATTTTAAAGTGTCATTAACTTTAAAATGTCATTGAATTGAAAGAAGTTATGGTTCAGCAAGCAGAATAAATCGGTAAGGTTAAAATGTTACGAGGTCTCCAGTGCCAATGTGAATACCACTCACAGATTATCGTAATTAAGAAACAGGAAATCATTAATGGCGAAATAAACTGCTGAAGAGGAGGTGCCTGGGAGACTCCTAAGCCAGGGAGAGGACGGCAGTAGTGCCCGATTCTAAGTGGTTCTGAAGATTTCGTAACCCCTCTTGCTTAGCGATTTACTCTACACATTATGAGGCGATATAAACAGCGCACGGGAGGATGTTAAGGTGCGCTATGTAAAATAAATAATTAATGAAGAGCTGCCACAAAGCCGCTTATGCCACTTGGAAAACGTCCCTTAGATTCAGTGAACTGGGGAAGATGCAAAGGCCATTATCATCATCATCATCATCATCATCTTTACATTCATCTTCTTCATTTTCATCACCACCATCATCATCATCATTCTCTTCATCATCAGTATCATCACCTTCACCGTATCACCGCTGCTTGACTGTAATTGTAACAAGCACATAAATCACTTATTTCATCTCTGTCCTTGTAGTTCCTCCTTTTCAGACCTTGTCCTGCCACGTCACCCAGTCTCTTGCCCTTTCCATCCCTGTATTTTCACTGTCAACCCCTTTCATCTCCCTTGTCCTTCCTTTTCCTATTATTTTTTGTCCTTCTCCGTCTTGCATCATTAGTGTAGTGTCCTGTTTTCTGGATTCGTGTTGTCCTGGCTTGAATTTTCTTGCTCTACCCTATTTTTTTTATTTTTGTTTGAATTTCTTTTGTCCTGTCTTGCTCTGTGCCTTTATTTTCCTGCCCTGTTCTCTGTTTTCTTGTTCTGCCCCGTCCTAGATTTTTTTCCTCTTCTCTAGTTCATTCCGCTTAAAACTCCCCCCCCCCCTTCTCTCTCTCTCTCTCTCTCTCTCTTTCTCTCTATTTCTCTCTCGCACACACACACACACACACACACACACACACACACACACACACACACACACACACACACACACACACACACACACAACACGCACGCATGCACGCAATCTCCCTTCCCGCTCTCTTTTTACACCAACCCAAACTCGTACCCTGTTGCTACGTCCTTCCCTATCCCCTGTCCTCTGTCCAGCGTAGTCCTGCCCTCCCCGTTGTCCTACATAACCCTCTCCCTTCCCCTCTTCTCCCCTCATTCGCCCCTCTCTCTCCTAACCTCTATTCTCAGTCTTGTTTTTCGTAATATTGTCCTCCTTTCACTCCCTTTATCTGTGTTTATCTTTAAGTCTACAAGGCTGCCTTGTCCCTTTCTTGTCATTCACCCTACTTTACTCCTTCCCTGACCTGTCTTGCCTTGCCTTACCCTCCCTACCCCCATCTTATCCTACCCTACCCTACCCTACCCCACCCCTCAAACCGCTCTGCCACTGCCCTCCTCTGCCCTAAACATCCCCTCCCCTGCCCTACCCTCCTTTTTTTCTTCCCCTTTCCTGACTGCTATTCACTGTCCCTTATAATCTTATCCCTCTTCTATCCTGTCCATCACCCTACCCTACCCTGTCCGCCACACTAGCCTGCATTTCCCTCAGCCTACCCTACTCTACCACACCCTACCCTACCCCTATACCCTCTCTTACCTTCCTCTGTCTTAGCTCTCAGTCTTCACATACCTTATTCTGTCACAAAATCGTCTCCTACCCTGTCCCTCACCCTGTTCGCAGATCCCCACCCAACCCTACTCCTACCCTGCCATGTCATTAACTCCTCTCCCACCTTGTCTTTCACCCTGCCCTACAATTATATGCAACCCTAACCTACCTTACTCTGTCACTAAATCCTCTTCTATCCTGTCCCGCAAATCCACACCCAGCTCTTCCCCTTCCCTGTCCTCCCACTTTATCTCTCACCCTCCCCTTCAGTTCTGCCCAACCCAACCCTACCTTACCCTGCCCTGTCACTAAATCCTCTCCTGCCCTGTCCCTCACCATGTCCCTCAAATACTACCCTACCCTGTCACTATATCCTCTCCCCACTCTTTCCCTCACCCTACCCCTCAGTTGTACCCTACCCCTCACCCTCCCCTGCCCTGTCACTAAATCCTCTCCCCACTTTGTCTCTCACCCTGTCCCGCAAATCTGTACCCTACCCCTCACCCTGGCCCTCAGTCCTACCCTACCCCTCACCCTGCCCTGCCCTGCCGTGCCCGCATCAAGCTCTCCCAGCCCCGCCCCTCACCCCTCGCACGGCCCACATCGCACAGCTTAAACTTTTTTCTCGGTAACGTCGTAGGAGAGAGGAGGAGGAGGTCGGCGGGAGAACCTCAGCATCTCCGACTTTCACCCCCAACAACAAGAGATGATTATATGCTAAGTGGTCTATTATCACGGAACTGGCAGGGACGGAGACAACGCAGTGACAGGGAGCGAAGGACTGAAGTGTGGTGGCTGGTGGTGACTGTGGTGGTGGTGGTGAGTTTTGACAGTGAACTATGGCACGGTGGAATAAACATACAGCATAGTGAAAACATTAGACCGGAGTGAAAACAGAAAAGAAAAATATTGAAGACAGAATAAAGTTACAGATTTTATAGAACAGAGAAAATATATGGAGAAAATATTGTAGAACTGAGAGAAAATGTGCAGAGAAAATGTAAAATCTAAAGGGAAGTACAGTATAAAGCCTGAATTATAAAGGGAAAGAAAATAAAGACAAAAAGCGTAGGACAAAAAGACAGCTGTAGAGAGAGGTTAGAAATAGGACAAAACTGAGTAAAACAGACTATATGAGGGACGAAACTGAACGAACAAATAGGTAGATGAGAACGAAAAAAGACACATAGTGGATATAACAGTAGGGAACAAAACAGTATAAATAAGAAATAACAAGGATAAACAAAGTGAATCTAAGCAAAGGAACTTAAGAAAACAGGAATCGAACGAAAAAGAAAGGGAAAAAATTACCGTGAGGAAAATGCAGAAAAAATACATAAGAATATAAGCTGAACTGAAAATTACTGAAAAAGCATAGTGCTGTACTGAACCCAATAGCAACAGAGAAAAAAGAACAGAACGAAACGAGTACAAAAGTGTAAAGTAGAAAGAAGAGACACAAAAACAATTAAAACTACACTAAAAACAATCTCAAAAAGTAGATACCTTAATGTGTATACCCAGCGTCATATGTAGCAAAGGAGGGTGTTGTCAGTGTGAGTATTTAGACCCTTCATGCACACACATTTTCAACCACCCCTCTGCCACGAATACCCCCTGTCACCCTTGTCACGTACTTCTCATTTAGGTCTACCTCCTTGGCACGTACGCTTCTTGGCACGTACCACCCCCATGCTTATGTACAACCCTTGCCATGTACACTTAATCGTATGTACACCCTTTCCCACCTTCCCCTATCATCGACACCTCTTGGATCATAGGTGTCTGCCACATACACCCCTGCCACCTGCACCCCTTCTCACGTTCAGTCTTGCCACCTGTCCTTCCTCTCACGTACATCTCTACCATGTACATCCCCTGCCACGTACACTTCTGCCACCTGCACCTCAACTACGTACAACTTTTTGACAAGTACATATCTGTTTGTACACCTCCTTTGCCTCCTACCACTTGCTCCTACCACGGACGGTCATGCCGGGTACAAAACACACCACGTACGTCAACCCCAGCACCTACCTGGCCATGTTTATATTTATCTCATGTACTTCTTGAACTGTATCTTCACCTACAAATCCGTCCACCTGAGTTCTCTTGTCACGTACATCTCCCACCTACGTCCACCCATACCACGTACAACTCACTTCCACGTACGCCACTACCACATACAGCTCTCTCATCGACACCACTGCCACGTACAACTCTCATTCACTTGCGTCCCTACCACGTACAACTCTCCCACTTACACCACCACCACGTACACCACTACCACGTACAGTTCACCCCCACGTGCACCAATACCACGTACAGTTCATTCCCACGTACAACTCACTCCTACGTACACCCCTGCCACGAACTCTTCCATGTATACAACTACCACGTACAATTTAGTGCCACGTACAACTCACTCCCACGTACACCACCACCACGTACAGCTCTCCCACGTACACCCCTGCCACGCACCCCCTTACCACGTACAACTCTCCCACGTACACCTCTGCCACGTACAACTCTCCCACGTACACCCCTACCACGTACAGTCTCTCCCCTGGCAGCCAATTCACTGCTTGTTGTGGGTAATTGTGTCACTGTAGAGGAGTGAGGGGGAGGGAGGGAGGGGTGAGTGAGGGGAAGGGGGGGAGGGGGAGGGAAGGGAAGTGAGGGAGAGAGGCGCAGGGGGAGCGAGGGTAAGAGTGGGAAGCGGCATGAGCGAGAGAAGAGGGAGAGCGACAGAGTGAGGGAGAGGGGATGAGAGAGTGAAGGGTAAAGAGGGGTTAGGGAGTGAGAGAAGAGAGAATAAGGGGAAGGAGGAAGGGATAAGGGAGGGTGGGGAGTGAGAGAGGTAGGTGGGAGGGAGTGGGAGTGAGAGAGGTGGGTGGGAGGGAGTGGGAGTGAGAGAGGTGAGTGAGAGAGGGAGTGAGAATGAAAGAGGAAGGGTGGCCAGATTTCTAGCACAGTTCTTCATGACCCCAGCAAAACTTTCTCTCTCCCGTTTCCTTTAATCCTTTCACCCCCCCCATCTCTCTCTCTCTCTCTCTCTCTTTCTCTCTCTCTCTCTCACCTATTCTCTCCCTCATTCCTTTCATTTCTATCCTGCTTTCCCACCATTCTCTTTCACCTTCATCTCTCTCTTTCTTCCTCGCCTTCCTTTCCCTTCCCTCTCTCTTTACTTCTCCCAACTCGTGCTTTTCGTTTCCTCCTCTCATCTTCACCCCACTCCCATCTATCATTTACCCATCTACAGACTATCTATCCATCTGTGTATCTATCGCCCCCAAGGTCACTAGGATAACACAAACACCACGCTAACAAACAATTTTATTTTATCCCAAGCCGTGTTCGAAGCCACCCAGTCTGAGCCATCCACTCATCCAACCGCAATCGCTCACGTATCATCACCAATTCGACCCGCCAGCCGTATAAGACACCACCCCACCTCTCCCTCAGCACCATAAACAGAGCCCTTACATCACCATAGCGGCTACCATCACGCCACCACCACAATGCATGCACCACCACCTCCAATACCCCCACTACCATAGCACCTCAGTCATCACTACTATCCACGTATCACCACTGCCACCGTAACAGCAATAACACTATATTTATCGTCATTATCTTCATCATCATCATCATCATTATCATCACCACTTTCGTAACACCATTTCCCACATTCGGAAGCTTATATCATTGCGTACGGTATGATCAACAGAATTAAAATCACCACATACAGCACCACTGCCATCACACTTGCATTAGGACAGTCATCGTCAACTTTTCCCACATTTAGAAATTAATATCACCAATTGAGGCACTACTTTAATGACAGTTGTACTATTACAGTCCTCCTCCTCCTCCTCCTCCTCCTCCTCATCATCATCATCATCATCATCATCGCCTCATTTCCCACAAACATTAACAAACAGTGCCACCACGACTACCACATCAGCACCAATCCATCACACTAATATCAACCATTTGAAAGCACACACAGTCAACCTAACAGCCATCATCAGCACACAAATACCATGAACGGCACACCACCGTCATAACGCCTATCATTACTCCCATCAGTGTCACCATCTTCATACATAAACACAGTATTTTCTTCGTACAGACACTATAATTAAGCCACCATCACCAACCACACACAGTACCACCCACACGTCTGTCACCATAACCACCATCATCACCACCGTCTGTGCAGTTCGTCACCATCTTCTATTCACCAGTCCTTCAACTCTTTCTCAGCTCCTCTCGCCTCTCTGTGGACATAAACATATATACGTCACCACCAACATTACCCTTAGCACAGTTCTACTGCATTTTCTTTTCTCAGCTACTATCCACTCAAATTTTCTTCTGACTTTCTATCCTCACTCGTCTTTCTTCATCCTCTAGTCTCTATCACTTTGCCAAAAACTGCAAACAAGGAAAGTAACACGCATATATATATATATATATATATATATATATATATATATATATATATATATATATATATATATATATATATATATATATAACTCTCTATCCAACTCGTATGCATCTTCTAACCCCTCCCATCTATCCACTCAAAGCGGCTCTTGCCTTTCTATCATTCTGGCATCATCCACACACACACACACACACACACACACACACACACACACACACACACATCACCCTCTAACCACCACGTCTGCATCTTCCACTCCTATCCACTCAACACTACTCTTGCTTCTCAATCCTCACTCGCCTCTTTTCATCCTCCATCACCCCTCTCTTCATCCCTTTCCCATCACCTCACAAAGCCGCCCTTCTGCCCCCATATCCTTTCACCTTTCAGCCACTCCACCGCCCCTCCCCTCCTCCCCAGTCAGATCCCTTCATCCCTCCCTTCTATCATTCACACTGTTTCGCTCCCTCTTTCAAGTTGTCCTTCTCATTATTCCAGTCCCTTCTTCCTATCTCCTTCCTTCTCTTACTCCCACCTCTACTACCTCTTCCTTTCCCTTTCCTCCTTCCTCTCCTTTTCTACTTCCCTCTCCCAATCCTTCTCATCTTCCCTCTCTGTCCCTCTTTCCCTTTCCCAGTCCCCCCTCCTCTCCTTCTTCCCTCTCTCCCCCTTTCCCCCTCCTTCTCCCTTAACTCCCTTCCTCTCTCATGCACACCCCAATACTACAGTACTGCTACCATTCCCTCCCCAGCAACTGCCATACTCTTCACCACTAACAATCTTTTTCCTACAACCATCATCCAATTTACCACCCATTTCCACCAGTACAAATATAACCCCTTTCAACTACCATTCATTTCCCTGCAACTACCATTCCCTTCCCTACAACCATCGTTCCCCCCTTCAGCTACCACACCTTCCCCTACAGCTACCATTCTCTCCCTGCCCCATGTTCCTCTTAACCACATCAACCAGTTTTTCCCTTTCCCTTCTTCTCCTCTCCACTCTGCTCTGGCTGTCCTCCCTCTTCTTCACTTTCCTGTTCTTTATTCCATGTATATTTTCCCTTTCCTTTCCTTCCACTTCCTCTTTCAACTTCCCATCTCACTCTATTACGAGTAAATGCCCTTCCCACAGTTCACTTCCTGTCCCATTGAATTAGCTTCCACTCTATTATCCATCTCCCTAATCCATCATGTTAGCTTCCATTCCCTCTTTCCATTCCTCATCCTCCTCATTTACTCCTCCCTCTTTCATTACATTTGCCATCCTATACCACTAAATTTCCTCCTTTATTTCACTTCTTTTTCCCTTATATTTACTTCCTCTCCCCTCATTTCACTCCTCATTCACCCTCTCAGTTCCCCCTCCATCATGCCCGACTTCATACCCTTCCATTACAGTAGCTTCCCCGTCTTCATTCCACTCCTCACTCCATTCTGTTAATTCTCCCCCCCCCCCTCCATTCCACCACCTATCCCATCACATCTTATCAGCTTCTCTTCTCTCACTCCACTTCCACTCGCTTTCCCCCCTCCTCTCTCTCTCTCTCTCTCTCTCTCTCTCTCTCTCTCTCTCTCTCTCTCAGACCTTAGCTAATGCAGGCCTTTCTCCTCTCCAGTCCCCTACCCCTCATTCCCCACCCATTCCACTATCACCCTACTCCTTCCCAATCACCCTCCCTCACTCCCTCTCCTTCTCCGCATCCTCTCCCCTTTCCCATTCCCTCTCCCTCCCTTTCTCTCCCCGTCCCTGATACAGCTCCCGTTCTATCCCCCATCAACACCATCAACACAGCCCATAATACAACTCTGCTTCATTTTCTTCTCCCAGCTGCTATCCAATCAAAACTTTTACTGGCCCATTATCCTAACTCGTCCCTTTTCATCCTCAGGCCTCAGTTACTTTGCCAGTAACTACAAGCAACACCATTAACACACACACACTCTCACACACACACACACACACACAACCTCTGTTCTATTCACCCCTTCCCCCCTCTCCCTCCTTTCCCCCTCCCTCCCATGATCCTTCCTTCATCCTTTTTTCACTCCCACTCCCTGCTTCCAATGCACTCCCCAAATCGTCCAGTCAGTCCCCAGCCACTCTCCTATCCTCCCCACTTGGTCACTGTAGCAACAATCCCCCTTCCTCTCTCACTCCCCCTCCCTGCCACGCCCCCTCCTCCCTCCTTCCCTACATCTGTCTTCTCTCTCTCTCTCTCTCTCCCCACCTCGTCCACTCAAATCTCACCCCCTCCACATTCTCCTCTCCCCCCCAGTTCGTCACGGTGGCAACAAATCCCCCATCCCCCCATCCTTCCCTCTCTTCCACTCTTCCTCTCCCCTCCCTCCCCCCTCACTGCCTCTCTCTCTCTCTCCCTCTCCCCTCTCTCTCTCCCTCCCCCCTCCCTCGCACTTCCTACCCTCTTCTAATCTACACCCTACCTCGTTCAAAATACTCCCTTCCTACTTCAGCCAGTCACCCCTCTCCCTTGTAAATTAAATACCCCTATCCTTCCCTCTTCCTTTCACTCCCTCACACTCCCCTTCCCCCACTGTAACTCTCCTCCCTCTCCCTTCCACTCTCTCACTCTCCTCTCTCCCGCTGTCTCCCTTCTTCTTCTCTCCTCCTCCTATCCCTTTCTACTTCACTTCCTCCTCCCTTCTCCTTCCCCCTCTCTTTTTTCCCCTTTCCAGCTCCATTCCTTTCTTCTCTATCATCCTCTCTCCCTTTTTCCCCTTCCAAAAATCTCTCCCCTTTCTTCATTCAGCTCTATGTCTCTCACAGTGCTCTCTCCGTCTCTCACAATCCTCTCCCCGCCTCTCACAATCCTCTCCCCGCCTCTCACAGTCCTCTCCCCGCCTCTCACAATCTTCTCCCTGCCCCTCACAGTCCTTTCCCCGCCTTTCACAATCCTGTCCCTGCCCCTCAGTCCTTTCCCCGCCTTTCACAATCCTCTCCCTGCCTCTCACAATCCTCTCTCCTTCACCATCCCACTTCCTTCCCTCTCCCTCTCCCCTCCTACTTCTCCCACCCCACTCTCTTTCACCTCCCCGCCTTTCCCATAGCCAACCTTCTCATTCCCCCTCTCTCCCCTCCCTATCACTCTCTCTCCCTTCTCTGTCACCATCTTTCCCTTCCTATCGCCTTCTCTCCCCTCATTATCACCCTGTCTCCCCTCCTTATCACCCTCTCTCCCTTCCTTATCACCCTCTCTCCTCTCCCAGCCCCATTCCTTCCCCTCACCATTTCATTCTCTCCGAACCCTACTTTCCTACCGCTCCATTACCATTCCATCTCCTCCCCTTCCTCTTCCTTCTTCCTCACACCCCTCCCTGTCATCCCGTCTTCCTTCCCAGCCCTGCACCTTCTCTTCCCAGCCCTATCCCTCCCGTTCCTCTCCCCTCTCTCAATCTCTTTCCCCTCCTCTCGCTTCTCTCCCTTCCTCCTCCCTCTCTCTCCATTACCCCACTCCCCCTCTCCCTCCTCACCTCTCTCCTTTCTCACCTCTCTCCTTTCTCACCTCTCTCCCTCTCTCTTTTCATCATTCCCTCCCTCTCTCCCTTTTTCTACCCTCCCTTTCTTTCCCCCCTCTCTCTCTGGCATATCTCTTCCCTCCCCTCCCCACCCTCCCACCTGTTTTCTCTCTCCTCTATTCCCTTCACTCTCCCTCCTTCTATCCTTTCCCTTCCCTCCTTCCTCCCTCCTAACTCTCCTCTCCCTTCCCTCCCCTACCCTCTCCTCTGCCTTCCCACTTCCCTCCCTTACCCTCCTCTCCTTTCCTTCTCCGTCTCCCTTACCTCCCATTCTCCCTTCCCACCTATCTCCCTCTCTCTCCTCTCCCCTCCTTCCTCTCTCCTTCTCCTCTTCCCATCTCCCTCTCTCCCTCTCCTCTCCCTTCCCTCCCCCTTCCCCTCCCCCTCCCCCTCCCCCAGTTACTATAGTGGTCGGGGTGGCAGCTCCTAAACTGGCATCATTCAGCCCCCGCCCCTCGCACTCCCTGCACCACCACCGCCTCCGCCTCCCCTCTCTCGCACAACCAAGGACTCACTCGCACACTCGCACCAAGGACCCGCCCACTCGCACCACCTAGGATCCACTCACACCACGAACTGACGCCCCATCATACTCGCACCACCTGCCCTCACTCGCACCATCTCGGACTCACTCGCACCACTGATTGTTCCCCTCCCCTCTCATTCGCACCATCAACAACCCTCACTCGTATCCTCTTATTCGCACCAACATCCCTCACTCGCACCATTATCCCTCACTCTCACATTTACAACTCACTCCTCACTTGCTCACACATCCACTTCCTCTTACTCGCTCCACGAACCACATCACCCCTCTCTCGCGCCACCACCACCACCCCCTCTCGCACCACTGATTGCAACACCCCTCACTCGCACCACGGCCCCATTCGCACCAGCAGTAAAAGCAACTCCCTCTCGCTCCACTACTCGGTTGCACAACATCTAGTATTACATCTGGCACACACACACACACACACACACACACACACACACACACACACACACACACACACACACACACACACACACACACACACACACACACACACACACACACACACACACACACACACACACACATACACACACACACACACACACACCTTAACAACGCACAACACCGCATCCTTTCCTATAAACCCTTTGCCCTTATCTCCCCTTCCTTCCCATCCTCCCCCTCCCCACATCCCCCTTCCTACCCCTCCCCACATCCCCCTTCCTCCCTCTCTCCCCATTCACACATCCCTATTTCTCTCCCCTTTATATTCTCTTATTCAACACAGACTAATATCGTAGCTCAGTCTGCTCTCACGAATCTTCATATTATCTCTTTCTCATAATCATCTCATTAACCTATTCTAATTCCCCTTTCAACTCCACTCTCATTTCTCACGCAGCCTTACTCTTATCCCCCTCAGCTCTCCTTCCCATCCCACTCTCATATAACCCCCATACTAATTTCTCTCTCAGTTGCTCCCTTCTCCCTTCTCCTACCAGCACTTCCCCCCCACCAACCCACATCCCCCACCCCCCAACACACAAATAATCCCCACCCACACCCACACACTCTCCTCTTGTGCTCACACCTTCACTTGCACCTAAGCCCACACTTGCACTATTGTTACCTATTATTTTGGTTCTCATTCACTGACTTTATTCATTACTAGACCTTCATTCATCCTCGTTCCCTTTTCATTTTTACCCATTCTCATTGTTTCATTCCCATCATTCACGCTTTTAAATAATTTTGCTTTTACACATCGGTTTCTCACGCCTATACACACATACACACACGCATAAACATCACTCTCTCAACTTCACATACAAATCTATAGACACGTTCTAAACACACACACACACACACACACACACACACACACACACACACACACACACACACACACACACACACACACTGTCTCTCTTTCTCTCTCTTTCTCTGAATTTCACACTCATACACACAAATATTCTCTCTCTCTCTCTCTCTCTCTCTCTCTCTCTCTCTCTCTCTCTTATTACTCCTGTCTGCATCTTCATTAAACCACTTATTTATCATAACACACTCTTAATCTCACATAATTCTCTCAATCGCACACATTTAGCATACATATTCCTCACTCACACTCTCATTCACTCCATTTTCATTCACTTTCCCTCACACATCCTCACTCACACTATTTCTCGGCGTTTTTATTAATTTTGTATCCCATTTTCTGACACACACACACACACACACACACACACACACACACACACACACACACACACACATACCTGTACTCGCACATTTCTTTCACACCTGTAATCTCACACCTACACACTCACTCTCGCCTACACACACCTTAAACCTCGCCTCATCCACATTCTCTTTCACCCACCCACGCCCCTTTACATCTGTCTCACCTTCACACACGCACCTGTCTCTCTCATTCACACGCACACTCACCCACACCTTAGCTCCCCTCACACCCAAACCTTCCTCCTCTCTCTTATTCACATCCCCACCCCCACTTTCTCGCTCATTGCTCTTGCTCCCCCCTCCACACCCACCCTCACTCACCCACCTCTCTCACCAGTACCCCAGCTCCCCCTTACACCTACATCTTCCCTCCCCCGTCATCTCCACCCCCACTCACCCACCTTTCTCACTAACATCCCAGACCCCCTCACGCCCACATCTCCCCCCTCCATCACCCCTTTCCCATTTACTCACCCACTTCTCTCACACCCCCTTCACCGTACCCCCCTCTATCACTCCAGCTCCTCACCTCACCCCTCTCCCTCCTCCTCCTTTACACCCCACCCCCACTCACCTACCCCTCTCGCAACCCCTTCACCCTCCCCACACCATCACCCCTCTCGCAACCCCTTCACCCTCCCCACACCATCACCCCTCTCGCAACCCCTTCACCCTCCCCACACCATCACCCCTCTCGCAACCCCTTCACCCTCCCCACACCATCACCCCTCTCCCACTCACCCAGGCCTCTCGCACCGTGCCCCCAGAGAGGAAAACCAATGCCCCAGTGGTCGTGCCCCATGTAGAGTGAAAGGACCCGTCTCGCCCCCTCGTAACCCTTCGGATCTACCCCACACCACACCTCACCTCGCCTTGCCTCGTCTCCACTATGTTCAGAGGGACAGGTGAGACACTGTATATGATTTTTCTCTTTTGACACCTTGAGCAAGAGTCTTTTTCCCTTTTACACCTTGATTAAGTGTATTTTTCCGTTTTACACCCTGAGCCTGTGTAATTTTCCCACTTTCCACCTTGAGCAAATGTATTTTTCTCGTTTACACCTTGAGTAAGTGTATTTTTCTCTTTTACACTTTCACTTTTGCATGTTCACCAAGATCTTTTATCTTTCTATATTCAGCAAGTGTTTTTTTTTTTTTTTTTTTTCACACGTTCAGAAAATTGTGTATATGTGTGTGTGTGTTTTTTTTTGAGAGGATGTATATTATGACAAATGCGAAACTGTTTATGATTATTCATTCACACATTAAGCAAGTGTCTTTTTCTCTTTGACACGTTGAGTTCTACACGTTCAGGAAATGTGTGTGTGTGTGTGTGTGTGTGTGTGTGTGTGTGTGTGTGTTTTGTGAAGATGTACCCGGTATAGTATATATTCTTTTAAAAATGACAAGTGTATTTGCTCTTCTTTCAAGTGAGTTTACGATATTTACATTTCTAAATACAAGTGGCTTTTACATATATTTTTTTCATTACTGCAACATCTTTTACAATTTACAAATTTTTAAACTAGTGACCGCGACACGTACTTTGTTTTTAAAGCTGCAAGTTTTTTTTTTTTTTTTTTTTACTAGTTCAGCAGTTTCTAGTTCTCTTGCAAATGCCAAGTGTTTATTTTTTCACCAGTGACTGCAACATATCTCTATTTTTCCGAAATTGTTGGTGTTTTTAATAATAGCTGCAATCTGTTTTCCAAGTGCGTTTTTTCTTTTTCCTTTTTTTTTCCCCTTTTTTCCTGTAGGGCTTTTACTCGGATCTGACAAAAATCCATAACCCCTTTTAGCCCAGATGATGTTTAAATGTGGCCAGATTGTAGGGTTGATTTGACTAATAACCAAGGAGACTCATTTCTACCTCATAACTAAGTCTCACAGTCTGGAACTACGACTCGGTGTTCAAGTAGTGGGAGTGGCGTCGCTCCTTCAAAAGAAAATAAACGTACCGTTCTATCTACATTTTATCTATTTTATATTTTTATCTGTTTTTATAAGTTGCAAGTTTTTTTTAAGTGACCACATCATTCTTCTTTTAATGCAAGTGACTTTTCTTTCGTTTTTGACCACTGATTGCAACATTTAACTTTTTTTTTAATTGCATGTTTTTCTTTGGCTTGTGATTGCAACCTCTCTCTCTCTCTCTCTCTCTCTCTCTCTCTCTCTCTCTCTCTCTCTCTCTCTCTCTCTCTCTCTCTCTCTCATCGGCTTTTAATACTGACACGCATTCAGCACATCCAAAGAAAAAAAAAGAATATACTTTACAAAGTGCAAATGACTTTAGTTGTTTATTTACTTATTTAATTACTTACAGCTGGAACTTTCTTATTTATCAGTGACTGTTGTGCATGTCATATCTAAGTGCAACATTGTATCGTTCTTTATTATTTAGATTTTATTTGCAATTTACCACTTATTTACTATTACCCCTGCACTCTTGGGAACGTAGTAGCAGAAGGCCAAGCAGGATGGGGACATGAGAGCAAAAAGGTACAGTGACACATATATGGGGAAAAACTTACCATGTTAAGTACTGCTACGGACACGACAAGGAAGCACGATATAAGGGAAAAGAGTGAACATGTGCGACAGAAAAACATCCATACAACACAATCCTTTTCTTGTATGGTATATATTTGAGTGTGTCCTTAAATTCAGTTTTTCTTATGAGTTCCTGTTTAAAATCCCAACTTCTCTCTTAATTTGACTAATGTGGAGTTTATATATAGGTAAATTTTCAGTTCAAACGTGCTATATGAGCTATCTAACTGGACGTTTTATATGGTTTTCAAAATGGAATTCCAGCTTTTTTCTTTTTAATTGGTCGATTGTTTGATCACTCTTACCCTATGTATGTGACGGAAGTAAAATGATGATGATGGTGATGATGATGATGATGATGATGATGTTACATAAAAGTGAAAAGTTTACCTAGTTAGTGGTGAATGTCAGTTTATAGCGATGAATGATAGTTTGTGATTTTTCAGCCTGTACCTCTAATTTCCTCATCATTTTAAGTGCTGTGAAGCTTAATGTTAATGTCATAGCTAAGTACATTATACGATGTATCTACTTAATGTACGATACAGTTTCGATACCTTTTCGGATCATAAGTATATCTATCTATCTATCTATCTAAAAAATCTATATATATATATATATATATATATATATATATATATATATATATATATATATATATTCGTACATATGATGTTTACAATTAGTTGCCATTCGTTTATATTATTTTAAACTGCATGATCGTAATTTTTTTTTTTTTCAATCTGTACCGAGAAATTTCAGCTGGTTATGCCAAAGTCTTGTTTATTTTGGTTATGATAATGAAGTGAATTATTACACGCAGAGAGGAGTTGCGGTCTGCATGTGGTTCAGAGCGAAGTTTTTACTAGCCTAGACTTGTAATCCAAACTTCTTTATTTTGGTCGAGATATCGTAGTGAATTGTTACACCTGGTGTGTTGTTAATGTTTGGATATGGTCCTTAATTGCAAGTTTTAAATTCCCAAAGTATCATCATCATCATCATCATCATCATCATCATCATCATCATCATTATCATCATCCACAAATACATGATGTGGGAGGGATCCAGAAATAGAAACAGAATAACACATGACGGTAGTTGCACATCAAACATCATTCATATACTGATAAACATAAGTGCCATTGCCAAGCGTACTGTTGTGCGTGTAAACTGGTAAGCGATTTAATGTACACTCGACAGCAAAAGTCCTGACCCCTCTCTGGCATCTCTCTCCATCGGCTTTGAAAATAAGTCTGGCGATTCTGAAGCAACTTAAGATTATTGCTTTATTTGGCCGTATGTCATTGCTATCAGTGTCATTTGCTGTGGATTTAAGAGAGTAATTTTTAAAGAACATGGAGAGTATGCCACGGGAGGTGATAGGACTTTAGGTGTTGAAAGAACTCTCAGGCTACAGAAAGATAGATAGATAGATAGATAGATAGAGAGAGAGAGAGAGAGAGAGAGAGAGAGAGAGAGAGAGAGAGAGAGAAAGAGAGATTTAACTCCCCCCTCATCAGTCTACTCTTACTATCCCTCAGAGTAGGATGGATTATTATTATACATTATTGCTGCCTTCATACGATTTTAGTTAACTCGGGAAACACTATCTAGCGGGATGGGGTTAGTTATATGATTCTTTGTAAGGTAATTATCCTCCCCATCGTCAGTGTTTTATAACCAATGTAGATTTTACCTGATATAAGACTTGCAATATGGCCCGTGCAGACCTTCATTGTGCCCCTTCAGCACGATCATTCTCAAGATGCATAAAATCGTCTGTAGGAAGAAGTAAGAAGGTTTTTAAAATCATCATATTGAAGGGCTTACCGGGTAATTTAGTATCCTCTTTCTATATATTAATTAGTATCAGTATAATTATTTACTTGACTTGAACTTTATTACATTAGGCAATATTAGGTTTGTTTCTTTATAAGTACATTATTCTGTTCTCTGTGTGTCCTTTTGCAATTATCGCAATGAATCTGATTTTTTAAATATTAATTATTTTCCATTTAATTTGCGCGCGCGCGTGTGTGTGTGTGTGTATGTGTGTGTGTGTGTGTGTGTGTGTGTGTGTGTGTGTGTGTGTGTGTGTGTGTGTGTGTGTGTATGTGTGTGTGTGTGTACGTTTTCTTATATCAAATAAGTGATCTATTACCCCCATCCGAAGCACTCAGTCTCCACTTCCCCTCTCCCCCTGCTCCCAAATACTAGTTTTTGTGGGAGCCAGTGACTTAATCCTGTTTGTGGACTCTCTCGCCGCTCCTGGGAGACTGCCCGGAGAAAGAGAACCACTGTCGAGCAGGACTAACCCTTTCAGTTCGATGACGTATTGCTAGTGTACCCTGTTCACGTTAATCTGGCTAAAAATATCCATATTTCTCCATCCCTATATTGGTACCACACTCTTTTCACTCTAACTTTGGTCCAAATTTGCCACCTCTCTTCATTTTATTTCTGGTATACTCTGTTCACTTTCACTTGGACGAAAGATGTTATGTCTTTAACTTTTGTTATTTCTGCTACACTATTCTCATTTCAGCCTGTCCATAAATTGCCATCTGTCTACAGGTTTTTACTGTTATACTCTTTTTGCTTTCACTTAGTCAGAAATTGGTATCTCTCCATATTCTGTTAATAGTAGACTACTGTTATTTCAGAGTATAATGCTAGTCACGATATAGTGCTGTGTAAAAGATGTTGAGCCTCTGTACTATCTTATTCTGCCGGTGGGATACGTGAAATAGGCTGCAAAACGATGAAAATTTCCTCCAAATTAATGTTTAGGAGCAGTATCAGATGATTTTCTTTACCTCAGGAGAGACTGTTAGGACTATGCTGTTAGATATTACCCTCAGTAACCCATTTTAGTGCTGCAACAATTACTTATACCAATAAAATCGTCTGTAAGTAGAAAAAAATGCGTCATTAGACTGAAGGGGTTAACCCACTGATGGCTGAGATTCTCTCGGATCAGTAAAATCGTTAAATGAAATATCTAAGTGTAAATGCATCATTTACTGCCTAAGATTTTCTCTGAGATAAATGAAATTGACCCAAGCTAGGTTCTAAATAACTAAGTGGAGAGATAGATGAGAGGGAAGTGTGAGCTGGAGGGAGAGGAGCTAAATGGCAGAGGACAGGACAACATGGAGGCGATTTGTTTGTGGCTACCCCTTAAGGGATTAGGGCATCTGGCTGTAGATAGATAGACAGATAGGACCATACCAGGAGAGGCGTTAATCGAGATAGTGTAAATTTTGGCCCTCTGAATGATGTTTTTTTCCCTCATATGAACAAAATCCTTACCGACTGCAAGATTAATCGAGATGGCATTTAATCTAGACAATTTTTCCTTCATCTGTCCATCTATCTATCCATTTATCCATCTTTAGATCTTCCTTTTTTTCTTTTCTTTTCCTTTTGTAAACTTTGCTACAGGTAGGATTTCCCTCGAATATCCAAAATCGCCTGGTATTAATATGAAATAACAACCTGCGCCCAAGTGTTAATATTTCTCTCATATGAATTAACAGTCTAGGCCACCTGTAACAGCTAAAGGGTTAATTAAGATAAATTTTCTTCATTTTTCCGACTTTTCTCTGTGTGTGTTTTTTTTTTTTTTTTTTAATGCACGGCAGAAGGAATCAAAGGCCAGGTGAAAATTATTACCTGTTGTCAAATTGATAAGGATACCCTAGAGAGTTTCTGATAAAGAAAAGATACTCGTGGTAGACTTTTAACTTTGCAGATATTTTCTTCTCAGGTGAACCTAATTACCTGCGGTCAGATGAAAAAAATACCTAGGCGAGTCCACGATAAAGAAAAAATAATAGTGATAGACTTTTAACATTTTCTGATACAATTTCTCTTACACAGGCAATATGATCTGGCCTTAGTTTGCATAAAAATAAATTGAGACAAAATAAATCCGAAGAGAATAATTCCAAAGAAAATAAATCCAGAAAAAGGGATTACCGATTTTTGTTTTAAGGTTTGATCAATATCTTACTAAGTTCACATCTCGTTAGCTGTGATTCGCGTGAGGGCTTCGGTGATGAGGTAAAATGATCCCTATGTGGCCAGGCTATAAAGGTGAAGGTAGGAAATGAGGGTAGGTTGATAATGTGTGTGTGTGTGTGTGTGTGTGTGTGTGTGTGTGTGTGTGTGTGTGTGTGTGTGTGTGTGTGTGTGTGTGTGTGTGTGTGTGTGTGTGTGTGTGTGTGTGTGTGTGTGTGTGTGTGTGTGTGTTAAAAATAAAACGATCCAATAAATAATAACCAGAATTTAATCATCAGTCAGTACCCAATAAAACCGTCCGATATTAACCAAAATAAATCGTCAACTTCTGAAAGGGTGGTTTGTTGGGTAGGAGGGGGGGGGGTTGATTCAGGGTTGCCAGTCGTGGTGTTGAGTGAATACAGTGTTGCCAACAGAGGGTATCGGTAACATGAGAAGGGCTTGTGGTGACTTGGGTGCACGGTTACCAATTCATAAAGGCAAGACAGTCATCATCATCATCATCATCATCATCATCATCACCATCATCATCATCATCATCATCATCATCGTTATCATCATCATCATCATCTAACAAGTCTTTTCTCCTACTTGATAGGAAAAAAAAAAAAAAGTTCCAAAATGATCAACAGAAATTCCCTAATCATTCAAGCTTTCAGAATTCTTGGCTTTATGTCACAAACTAGAGAAGAAGAAGAACATGAACAAGAAGAACAAAAAAAGAGAAGGAAAATAATAATAATAATAATAATAAGAAGAAGAAGAAGAAGAAGAAGAGGAAGAAGAAGAGCAAGAGCAAGGACAAGAAGAGAAGAAGAAAGGAAAAGATTGGAGAAGAAGAGGAGGAGGAAGAGAGGAAGAAGAAGACTGGAGAAGAACAACAAAAACAACAAGAAAACTAAAAAAGAAGAGACGTAAAAGAAGAAAAGTAACAGAAGAAGAAGAAGAAGAAAAAGTACTAGAAAAACAAGATGAAAAAGAAGAGGAAAGATGAAGAAGAAAAGAGATGAATAAGAAAGAAAAAAGATGAGAAAGAGGAACAGGAAGAAGAGCAAGAACAAGAACAAGAATAAAAATAGAAAAAAAAAGGAAAAGAAAATAGTAAAAGAAGAAGAAGACGAAAATGAAAAAAACACTGAGAAAGGGAAAACATGAATCAGAACTATAAAAATAAATAAATAAATAACGTTATCATCCTACAGAGAAAATAATGAGGACAATTTCTAACCTTTCTTGCCTCAACCAATTAGCTAAGTGTCGGAAATCATTATCTTTGTATTTAGCACCTGCCATACAAGGGGAAGGTCAGGGCTGTACTCGCTGGCTTGAATCCCTAATTGGTGGGTAGAGGTTGTCGATCATGTGAGAGCTCCAGACGTGTTGATTGGTTGCCTGCTGATGTGTCTACGTAACAAGGTAGGTGGATAGGTAGATTGACAGGTAGGTAGGTAGGCAGGTGTAGGTAGCAGACAGACACAGATAGATAGATAAATGGATAGATGGATAGACATTCGCAAACTGATGGATATAAATAAAATGCATGCGTGGAGAGAGATGGAAAGTTACAAAGACAGATAAACAGAGAGAGAGAGAGAGAGAGAGAGAGAGAGAGAGAGAGAGAGAGAGAATGAAATACATGCATACATAGACCGATAGATGTATAGGCAGACAGACAGACAGATCGATGGACAGGTAGACTTGATAAAAAAATTGTTGATATACAGAAAGAGGCAAATAGATAGAAACTGACAGACAGCTAGACAGAGGACCCCAGATAGACAGGGAGACAGACAGCCAGACAGAGACAGAAGGACGCAAAAGGATGATAAAATTAATAAGAACCGGATTTGACAACAAGAGATTCTAGGCTATTGGTATTCAAATGAGAGAGAGAGAGAGAGAGAGAGAGAGAGAGAGAGAGAGAGAGAGAGAGAGAGAGGAGGGGGAGGGGGGGAGGGTTCGAAAGGGGAACTAAAGGAGATTACACGAGTGACTGCATCTCAAAGGCGTATTCACGATGGCAGAGGAGCTTTCGTAACATCTCTTCCTCAGCGAGTTATGTTTGCCTATTACGCCTTAATATGGTGCCTTCACGCGGGGGCACAGATATAACCGAGCAGCACCACAGCCCGGTTATTCTGGCGTCCCCCAGTTCCCCTCCTATCCCCCGAGAGGAGGACGGTGAACCGAAGGAGAGGAGTAAATTCAGCCTGCAGTCCACTGGGTTTACGCTCAGATGAACCCGGGGGCCTCAGCAACTACGACAACCACAATTACTACTACTACTACTATTACTACCTCTGCTTCTACTACCTACCACTACTACTACTACTACTACTACTAGTAGTACTACTACTACTACTACCACCACCACTACTATTGCTGCGGCTTGTTATCCTCTTGTGTGATACATGTATTTTTGGAATGTCGACATGAGGAAAAAAAAATCATATGTAGCCTATCTGACATTAGTACCATTCATGAGATTATTATTATTATTATTATTATTATTATTATTATTATTATTATTATTATTATTATTATTATCGTTATTATTCCCTTTACTATTATTTTTATTATTATTATTATTATTATTATTATTATTATTATTATTATTATTATTATCATTATTATTGTTATTATTATTATTTATTATAATTAGACAACGATGACGCTTTGTCTTTCTTTCCCGTAATTCTTCGGCTTAGGAGGGACCTATCGAACTGGGAGGGTTACAAGAGATAATCCTGAGGTTTAAAAAGCAAAGTTAAAAATGAAAAGAACTAATATAATAAAAACTAAATTGAAAAAAGGGAAAAAAGACCTCCCCGGGTACAAAGGGTGAACCACATCAGTCCAAGGGTATACTAATAATCTTTTATTATTCGTGGCATCTACAGACGATATTATTCAGCTTCAGATAGGATTTTCGAACTTAAACGGTTAGATATAGACCCGTATTCGCGTCGGCTAAGAAATCCCTAACAGCTTTTCCTTAGCGATTTGTTCCCAGACTACCCATTATTATTATTATTATTATTATTATTATTATTATTATCATTTGCTTATATCTTTTCATGGTCGATACAGATTGCATGACTAACACACTGAATACATTAACGGAGTAGCATAAAAAATAAACCGGTAAGGAAAAGGTGTTACGAAGCTTCCTAACCTCACCAGAATTCCTCCCGTAGCCTCCATTAACCTCTTTGCAGCGAGTGATAGTTTAAAGAGTGAGCGAAACTCTCTGATGATCACTAAGTAATATGAAAAGGGTAGCATTATGGAGAAGGGCTTGTCATGTCAATTTTCTTTAACTTATCGGGTGTTTTCATTAAGAGAGAGAGAGGGAGAGAGAGAGAGAGAGAGAGAGAGAGAGAGAGAGAGAGAGAGAGAGAGAGAGAGAGAGAGAGAGAGAGAGAGAATGAAAAATAAAAGTCATCCTGTTGAAAAAGGGTTAAAAAGGAAAATAAATCGCTTACGCAAAGGTGTCTCGTAACCTCCTGGGCCGACAAAGATGTAGCTCCTCCTAACCATGATAAAGAAACAAACCTTAACAGTAACTTCCGGCCTTCAGTAGGGATTCGTTTTCGTAAGAGAGGGAAAATATTTTCCTCCATGATTAAGGATATATAAAAAAAAATGCGTTACCTTTTCCTCCAAGACTGAGGGGAAAAAAAGTTACGCAATATTTTTCTCCAAAGCTGAGGAAAAAATTATAGATATTATCCTCCAAGATTAATTTTGTAATCTGGGCAAAGGAAGGAAAATACTGAAGGTTTCCATACATCTCGTCCTTCCCGAAAAAAAAAAAAAAAAAAAGTAGCCTACTATGCTCCAATTGCCCTAACTTGGCCTGAAATTGCCTTCTCTCCGCCTTGAATACTGTGCAAAAGAAGTGGATTAACATAAGAATACGATGTTAGTCACGAAGCAGTGCTATGAAATGGACGTAGAGCCTTAGTGTTGCCCCTTTCTCTCATTGAGTTACGTGATTTAAGCTTCAAAGGGATGAAAATCTAGGCCAAGTTAAGGTGAAAAGGGTATAGGAGTTGACGGTAAGCGTATCTATAAATCCGGCCACAGAATACGATGCTAGTCACGAGGAAGTGCTATAAAATGGATCTAGAGCTGTAATATTGCCTCTTTTCCCCACTGAGCTCTGTGAAATAGCCTGGAAATGGAAGAAAATCTGGGCCAAGTTAAGGCGAAAATAGTATAGGAGGAGTTGGTGGTGACTGTAATTCCGGCCACTTAATGCGATGCTAGTCACGAAGAAGTGCTATGGTAAGTCTGTCTATAAATCCGGTCACAGTTAACCCCCCCATTGACGGTATATCTAGTTGCTCTGAATCACTGCTTTGGATTTCTTTATTGTTTTTCTCTGTTTCCTTTTCTCTCGTGTTTTTATTTCCATTTGTTTCCTTGTCTGTTCTCTGGCTTTTTTTTTCTTTTCTTTTCTTTTTCCCACTGCGTTTCTCTCTTTTTTTTCCCCTGTTTTTCTCGTTTCTCTTTTTTCTTTCTCCTTTGTATTTTGCTTTATAAGAGTTATCTATTTTTCCGCTTTTCCTCTTTCTTCTTTTTTCTCCTTATCTATTTTCTACCCTTTTATCCTTGTGTTTTCTACCTACTACTCTTCCTCCTATCTATTCTTCCCTTCTCTCTTTCTCTTCAATTCTTTCTCTCTTTGCACTTCTTTCCTCTTTCTTCTCTTCTTCTCTTTCGTCCATTTTCTTTTTGTTTTGTTTGTATTTACAATTTCTATCTTTTATATTACTCTCCCGCCTCTTTTTCACTAGCTCCAGTTCCCCCCTCCCCCTCTCTCTCTCTCTCTTTCTCTCATTTCACACTTCATTTAGCTCACAGACAGACAAATGAGGAAGTAAAGGCGCGTTGTGGCGTTGATGTGGATATGACTGAATGCGTCAAGAAAAGTACTTTGTGATGTTTTGGCGATGTGGAAAGGGTGGAGAATGAGAGGCTTAATAGAAAAGTGTATGTGAGTGAGGTGGAAGGGGGGGAGAGGGGGAGGACGAGACCAAGGATGAGATGGAGGGACGGAGAGAAGAGAGATATATGAGGGAGGGAGGTGTGAGATGGAAGGAGAACAATCAAATGGTAGAGGGCATGAGACGTGAGATGACTGATTGGTGGTCACCCCTTACGGAATTAAGAAGCCTGACAATAGATAGATAGATTGACGGCTAGACAGATCGGAAAATAGACAGATAGACAGATGGATAGCCAGATAGATAGACATAGATAGGTTTAACCCACGAAGGTATACATCTTACTCAACCTCCTTACTCGTCAAAAGCCTTCATGGTCATGCTGCTCAAAATATACTGTTTTAGGATGAATAAATCAGTGAAACACGAACAGTGATATCGTGTTATGAAAATGCTAGCTATGGCATCACTTAGGGTAACTGGAAAGAAGCGTATAAAGACGAATACGCATTGCACATATCAGCACAAACACACACCTGAACACACACACACACACACACACACACACACACACACACACACACACACACACACACACACACACACACACACAGAAAAGTCGATTTATACATATATACAGACATATAAACACACATAAACTAACCCACAGCAGCAGAGTTAGATACACACACACACACACACACACACACACACACACACACACACATCCCAGATACACAAACACAAGCTTATGTACACAAACAGGCAACGTTAATCCCTTGCCTCACCATAACACACATACACGGGCAAGTTTAGTCAACACACACAAACTTACACACACAAACAACAGTGCCTCCCTTACGCGCGCACGCGCGCACACACACACACACACACACACACACACACACACACACACACACACACACACACACACACACACACACACACACACACACACACATCGCTATCATCCACAATCCCACACCCTATTAAGTAAAGCATCCTATTAACTGAAGAAGACATATGGCGAAATGATGAGTGGGGTTCCATATACTGTTATTCTTAGTCAGTATTTCTACATGCTTCAATTAGCAGAGGCGGAGAGAGAGAGAGAGAGAGAGAGAGAGAGAGAGAGAGAGAGAGAATAATGGTTACCTAGAAAATAACTGTCTGGTGAGGTTTGATGTTACATAGGCGAGAGGGTAATGGTGGTTACACAGATACCGTTGTGGTGCTGTAATGTGTGTGACTACTTGTGACTTTTGTATTAAGAAGAGTGATGGCTGGAGAGATGAGAGTTGTGAGTTGTGGTTACCTTTTGAGACGCACGATTGTGAATATAAATACTGATAATTATATTGGCAATAATAGAGTAATGCTGTAGAGAAACAAAATTGTGGTAAAGTGGGGTATAGTATGGACAATAGGGTAGTGATGTATTTAGAGATTTAGGTAGGAGGTAAAATTGTGAGAGACAGGTAGATAATATTCGGTACTGTGTGATGTAGGTTGGACAGGTTAGTATGGTGATGATTAGAGAGGTAACAATGAGGTGGCGACGGTTGGTAAATAGTAGATGGTATCAGTAAACAGTGTGTCGATGTTAGGTGTTGTTAGACTGGCAGAAGCATACAGGGCGGTGATGATGAGCTTGGATACAGTGAAGTGTGGTGGTGTTGTGACATCTGGTTGGACGGATCAAAGTGTTGTTGTTCTTGCTGAACCACGGTGTGTCTGGCTGAGCAGATCAGAGGTAATCAAATGCTTCTGTGGGGCAATCCTACAGGTACAGTGGTGAAGACATCTTTTTGGGACCCGGAACACCCTTGTGGTATACAGCAGATCACTAGCGTCGGGCCCTGGTCCTTCCCACGGCGAGGTGCACGGAAATATTAGGGAGTTTTGGCTCCACCCGGTGTACACAGCGGTACCTCATGCAGACTCCTCGTCAGCGCCTGATTAATGTGTCTGAATGTGTAGTGATATGTAGTAGACTGTAGTGAATGGGTAGTGTGTGGTGAAGTGCGGGTAGCTGGAGAAAAGTGGCAGTGTGTGGTGGTTTGTGGCTGGAAATAAAGAACAAGTGTACTGGTGGTCGTGTGATACAGGGGCAGTTTGAGAAAAGAGGCAGTTTATAGTGAGTAGAAGTCAGAACTGTCGAGAGTGAAAGTTATAATAGTGAGTGTGATGGAGTGTACGGAGGGTATTAAAATTCCCTGAAGAAGTATCCCCTCCCCTCCAAACGCCCCTGCCCCCCACCCCCTCCCTAGCCTCTGCTCTGAAGTCTCCCCTCCCCCTTTGCCCTTAAACGCCCCCACCTCTCCCAGCTTCCCCGTCAGGAGCGGAGTGAGTGATGTTCCGTCTGAGAGGCTTCACGAGAACTGATGGCTTGGGAAGAGATGGATTAGTGGAGAGAGAGAGAAAGAGAGAGAGAGAGAGAGAGAGAGAGAGAGAGAGAGAGAGAGAGAGAGAGGGAGGGAGGGGGAAGTAAATGCATAGACCTCGCTGGTTGATTTTAGTAAGTGGTTTGCCTTCATCGTTAATGGAATAAATTTACTGCTACCGTATGAGAGAGAGAGAGAGAGAGAGAGAGAGAGAGAAGGGGGGGATGAGGGAGAGTGGGTGGTCTAGACATACATAGATGATGAGGGCGAGGGTTTGGACGTGTAAGATTTGCTGTGGGTGGTAAGGGGTGGTGGTGATGGTGCCTGTTCTCTCACCACATGCACATTCCTCTCTTCCTTCCTCCTCTCTTCTCTCCTCTTCGTCTCCTTATCTTTTGTTATCTCTTCTTATCTCTCGTCTTCTTCCTTTTGTCTAACCTCTTTTTATCTCTCTCTCTACGTCCCATCCTACCTCCTCTCTTCACTCTTCCTCTTCTTTCTCTCTCCTTCCTTCCGAGAAAGAGATAAATGGGAGCCTTCTAAGTCCAAGAAATCTCTCTCTCTCTCTCTCTCTCTCTCTCTCTCTCTCTCTCTCGTCACCTCTTTTATTATTCACCCCACTCGTAAAATAGGGATATAATGCACACTATATTCTACTTGTTTGTTTGTTTAGCTACATCTGTCCGCGAGATACCGTACTGTGTGTGTGTGTGTGTGTGTGTGTGTGTGTGTGTGTGTGTGTGTGTGTGTGTGTGTGTGTGTGTGTGTGTGCTTTATCCTGATCTTCGTCTCAACCAAGCATTAACACCTGTTCATATGTTTTTCTTTTGCTTTCGTTGTTTTTCATTGCCCTGTGACGTAGATAACACCCTCCTATCTTTCAGCTATTTACACTCGTAGCTGAACTTGTGTATTTCATTAAGGCCACAACTATAACGTTTGTAATCTCATAAAGAAATTTCGTCAGGTAAATAATAATAATAATAATAATAATAATAATAATGATAATAATAATAATAATAATAACTAATGATAATAATAATAATAATAATAATAATAATAATAATAATAATAATAGTGATAATAATAATAATAGCAATGTTCTTCTTCTTCTTCTTATTATTATTATTATTATTCATTCATTCATTGCCAGACGCCATGTATCCCAAACGGGGTGGCCAAGGGCTTAGAGTTAATTGTTTTACAGGGAGGGGCACTAATCCTCCACCAACCCCACTTGACACGTAGGGAGGTCATACATACATCCATCAATTCCCTCCCTATTCCCCCCAAAAAGGGATGGTGGACTGCAGGAGAAGGATAACTTCAGCCTGCAGTTCAATGGGTTTACAAGCAGATGTGCCTGGGGTTGCAATTACAGTACTACGTACAACTGTTCTTACAGCTAATGATTTCTCAGTGGTGAATATCATCTAGTGTTAAACATAAGGTGCTGAAGTGCAACAAAACCAATGAATGGTTTAATTAGTTTTTAATTCTCTGACTATTAATGATTTCCCATCCACCCATCATCCAATCCTATGTTGCCCCATTAGAAGCATAGGAGCCCGGGGCTAGGCAAGTTGGTCCTGACATTTAAGATGAGAGTGACCAGCCCATTTCTAAATATAATTATCAGTACCGGGTTTCAGCAGAAAAAAAATACTCGTCTGTGATCATATCATTGAAAAGGTAAAAGAAACAGTATAAAATTGATTAGTGTAACTAGTTTCTCACAACACTTATTGCTGTCGATAACACACGAATACCAGAAAGATAAACAAATAAATACCGTACTTCACCAATTAAAATGTTACTCACTGGAACTTTTCTCTTAATGCCAAGACGTTTCATTACTTCTTCAGCCTGAAAAAAATCCACAGCATATGTTAAAAATACAACCTCCATTTCTACATGACAACATTTATACAATACTGTAATAAGGCAAGCAGAAGAAACAAACCCAAATGCCAGAACTGAGGGAACTCAGACAAGACAGTTGTTTTTCAATGTATAATAACTTATAGTGTATCATAAACAACTTTAAATGAAGAAAAAGAAATTAATCATCAACTATTTAACAGGCATACTTCAAGATGTGGAACCACCTCTTAACTATTTACAGAAAATTTTATCTACCTATGGATTGATTCAGAGACTTTGTAAAGGTGTACAGAAATGTATTTTCAAGTATGAAGACAATCCATCAAGAAATATCACAAGTTTATAAATGCCAAAATCAGAATGCAATGATTATGTTAGGTTAGGTTTGATTGGGGTAAATTAGGTTAGGTTTTGACAGGTTAGGTTAGGTTTAGATAAATTAGGTTAGGCTGTCAGGAAAAGTTACATTATGCTAAGGTAAATTAGGTTAGGTATGGGTAGGCTTGAATATATAGCAGGCATGGGCATGATTATGATTATAAATAAAAAAAAAAATCATAATCCAGGACTCTAATTATGTAATCATAATCAAATCATAATAAACAATCAGGCAAGCAGCGTAATCATAATCAAATCATAATAAAAAATTACTCTGCAGCATTAATCATAATCAAATCATAATCATATTTTTCCTGACAATAATCAATGATTAAAATGTGATTATTGTGATTATTTCTTTGTACTTCCATGAAGCAGTTTTCTTTCAAGTAAATTAGCCAGTTACATACATGTTCCAGGACCAAGTATGTTTTAAAAGCTCAGCAGTGCACCACTCACATAATCATAATAAAAAAATATTTCAAACGATAATCAAAATCAAATCATAATGATTTTTATAATCATGCCCATGTCTGATAAATACGTTGAGTAGGCTTGAATAAATAGGTTAAGATGGGATAATTTTGGTTAAGTTTGGATAAATCAGCACTAATGAGGGTTGATTAGTGTCAAAACTGCATTCTAAGATGGCGTCCATCTGTCATTAGCCCACAGAATGGCATCTGAAAGTCTTCTGCACCACTGCGATTGTAAACAAAGACTACTTTTTTAAAACTAGCTATTCCTTCTTATAAAACAAACACATAAGAAACATCAAAACTTGAAAATGCACCCAGATAAAAAATCACATGAAAGACTTTGAAAAAAGAAGAAGAAAAACTGCAAAATAAGGTGATCTCACGTCTCCTTAAAGATTACCATTTGATACCAAGAAACCTTTGCGTGAGGTCTAACTGTAGTTCCTGGTACTGTACTCACACCTACAAAACTAATTCTTAACCCTTTCAATCCAATGATACAAATTCCATGTTATTATTGCTATATCCAAATATTTTATTCATCTTAGGATATACTTTCTGAACCAGAGAGGTGGGATGTAGCTTTTATTAACCCCTTCAGCACTAATGATCTCTCTCTGCTAAATGAAAATCGTCTAATGGTAGCAAGAAAAACTGGAACATTTTGTGCAGTGTTTGTGATAAGCGGGTGCATAAGAGATGTAGTGGTATTAGAGGTAGACTGCGAGATAATGCTGATTTTACATGTGTGGTGTGTCAGGGAGAGCAGGTGGAGATTGTCAGGCATGAAGGGAATGAATTTGCTGGTGAGTCTCTTGACTGTGTGGAAGTTTTGTTATTTGGGAGACATGTTATGTGCTGGAGGTGGAACTGGAACTAGCTCTGTGTCTAGGGTGAGGAGTGGTTGGAAGAAGTTCAGGGAGCTGTTGCCTCTCCTGACACTGAGAGGGCTCTACCTCCGTGCTAAGGGATCATTGTATGCATGTGTTAGAAGTGTAATGCTGTATGGTAGTGAGCCCTGGGCAGTAATGGAAGAGGTTATTCCCAGGCTCAAACGTGCAGAAATGACAATGATTAAGTGGATGTGCGGTGTGTCCCTGAGTGCAAAGTCTGGGAGGGCTAGGTTTACAATGGAAGAGTTGAGAGGTACGATGGGACGGGAGTGTATTGGTGCTGTGATGAGGAGAGACATTTTTATTATTATTATTATTATTATTATTATTATTATTTCAAACGATTTAATGGGCGAGGGAGTGGATGGTTTATTTACATTCAGCAAGGGTACAATGCAACATAACTACAATTTTCCTGTAAATCTTGCCCAGGCTTCAAAGGAGTGACCAATTGTATCGTATGAACACAGTGTGTGTGTGTGTGTGTGTGTGTGTGTGTGTGTGTGTGTGTGTGTGTGTGTTTTAAGGTCAGATTTCAGCACAAATAAGAAAACATCCTGGTCACTCCCCAGCCCAAGATGCTCTCTCTGTTTTACTCCTCTATAATATTACCCTTTCACCCTTAACCCTTCTCTCAGGCAGCGAAACAAAGCTGTACGTTGGTGTGGAGAAGAAAACTAATTGATACTTTGCAGACTCAGACCGTCCGATGGTAATGCAAATAATAATAATAATAATAATAATAATAATAATAATTACAAATAACCTTCACTATTTATATGGCGAAGGTTAATGATTTTCCAGTGGCAGGAAGAAAAACACATCTAATGATTAGCCAAAAATAAAGAAAGCAAGAATGAATGAATGAAAGAAACTTTGAGATTAGGCAGAATACAATTATCCAATTTTAACCAGAAAATAATTATCTAATGGAACCCCCCAAATATATGATGGTTGGCAATATAAACCTCCCTAATACTGGCCAGAATAATAACATCTAATGGTAGGCAGTATAAGACTCCCTGATACTGGCCAGAAGTAAAAATAGTTTGATGGTAGGCAGTCACATGCTCTAATGGAAGCCAGAGTCAAATCCTACGTGCATCGTGGGCCTGGGAAATGGTTGGATCCCTTCTCTTATTTCAACATGGTATTTCCTATTTAGTTTTTCTTATATTCCTCTTTCTTTTTTTTTTTAACCAGTCTCTCATATCTTTCACTCCTTAGCTACTTCACTCCGAGGACGTAATTTATTGGTTTATTCTTATCAATTTCTTATCAGGTTATCGAACTTGGGAAACAGCGTCCAAAAATAGGATTGGTGATGGCTATATCTAACCACCCTAGTCCGAAAATATTACCTAAATTTAATATACTGTCCTTTCTGAGTATAACAGCAATAATTAAAATAAAATAAGAAACCGTGCCAAGGCACAACAAACCCGTCCCTGGCAGTCATTTTAGTGCTTACGTATAAACACAACAGGATATCTAGTCAAACATGTCACATGTCAAATTTGAAGTAAATCGGGTGAAAACTGACGATTTTATGCCCGTTTGAAATTTTAGGCCCGACCCACCTGACATTGACCCCCCTACCGCTAACTGGGGGTGAACCCCCTGATGTAATGAGACATTTTATAGGATGCAGATTTGAAAGATGCACCTTTAGGTTTTGGTTTCGTGTCAATATGACGAATTTGAAAGGTGCTATGACGAGAAAACGATTTTTATCCGTTCTCGATTTTTTTTTTTTTTACATTTTTTGGGCCTACAGCCTAGACCTGGGCCCAGTTTGGTCCAGAATTTAATCATGTGATCAGAAAGTAATTGCCCATCATCCCTGTAATTTTAGTCAAAATCGCACCAGTAGTTTTAGAGTAAAATTGTTAACAGACAGACAGACAAACAAACAGACAAACCGAATGAAAACAATACCCTTCCCCGAGCCCCTCCTTAGGTCTTCGTTCATGTTCTCTCTCTATCTCTCTCTCTCTTTCTCTCTCTCTCTCTCTCTCTCTCTCTCTCTCTCTCTCTCTCTCTCTCTCTCTCTCTCTCTCTCTCTCTCTCTCTCTCTCTCTCTCTCTCTCTCTCTCTCCGCATCTTTCTGTTATACTGTTTTTTTTTTTTTCTTTTTTTAAGTACATTAATCTTCTATTTCTCACGTCTTTCTGCTTTCTTTAATCTTCTCCTTTTCTTGTGCAATAATCTCATGTTGTCGCTCACGTCTTTCTGTTTATATTCCTCATTTTCCTCCATCTTTTTCCTTCCTCCAGTAATTACACTTACTTTTCCTCCAAAGTCTTTCCTTTTATCCCATTGTTTCTTCCATGGTTGCACTTTTTTTTTTTCTGTCTTATTTTTGTCCCCTTTTTCTCCCTCGACCTCCAAACTTGTGCTTCTGCTCACAGTTTAATATATCTAAGTTTCCGAAACACCTGAATCGAAGAGAGTGCACGAAGATGGTATGGTCATGTGGAGAGAATGAATAACAATAGAGTGGTGAAAATGGTATATCTGAGCGAATTTGAAAGAGGGAGGAGGCGAGGTAAGCCAAGGAGAAGGTGGAGGGATATGGTGGATGAATGTGTGAGGAAGAAAAGTTTGGAAATCGGTGAGGCTAGGAGACTGACAAACGATCTAGCTGGTTGGATGAATATTGTGAGGAGAAGAGCATGATAAGGGATTTGGCAGCCCATTTTAACGTGACAGCGTCCGGATTGACTCTATCGCATACGTACATGTGATGCTACAGAATGTGGTGAATTTTTGGCGTATCAGGTAGAGCCAGGATTCCTGGGGATTGAATGGTGAGTGTATGGAAGCGTGGTCCATGGGATTGGGCAAATTTGGGCTGTCTGGACGTTGCTACTCCTCACCCTGCCCTAATAGGTCAGGATGATGATGATGATGATGATGATCTAAGTTTCCATCATCCATGCTTTCCTTCCACCATCATACATGTATTTCTTGCGCCTTTCGTCTTTTTGCTTCCTCCATCCTTTTTTCTTCCTCCAGTCATCATTCCTGTGTTTCCTCCGTCCTCTTTTTCTCTCTACTCGTCACACTTACACTGTATTTATTTTCTTTCGAATTTTTTTTGTTAATCATTTCTTCCTTATCTTCTCGTCCGGCCATCAAATTTATGCGTCTTCTCACGAGTTCAATTTTTTTTTTTTTAATTTCCTTTAGCATTTTCTTATATATTTATTTTCCACTGTTAAGACATTCATATTTACTGCCTTGTTATACCTATATTTGTCATTATTTTTTTTCTTTCTCCCACCACTCAAATATTGTCATTTTAGAGATTTTTTGAGTTGGAGGGGTTACCTATAGCCTTCATTAACCTCTTCAATACAGGTGTTCCATTAAGATAAATTAAATCGTCTGGTGGTAGAAAGAATATAACTAAAAGGGTCATCATCGTACTGAAAGGGTTTGTCTTTGTCTATGTATGTATGTATATACTGTATGTGTGTACGTACTTATGTCTTCATCGGATTACAGAAAAACAAATGGATAGATTATTATAAAATTTGATGAAGAAATTCCACATGACACAGAGAATAAATCATGAAATTTTGGTGAAAGTTCGTCCAAGTGGAAGGAGACAATCGAGCAGCCAATGAAAGAAAAAAAACGGGGCTTCTGCTCTGCCTGAGAAGTGTGGAGATTGACTTCCGTAGACTTTATTAGCTTTTCTTGTAGGACTGCCCTTGAACACACACACACACACACACACACACACACACACACACACACACACACACACACACACACACACACACACACACACACACACACACACACCGTCGCTCTGTGTATCTGCTTGACTGTCCATCTATGTTTATCCAAATATCTACCAGCCAATCTGTCTGTCTATCTATTTGTCAGTTTATCTGTATTTCTATCTATCTATCTATCTGGCTATCTGTTCTTCATGTTTATCTGGTTATACTTTTAACTCCCTTCGACCACTGCATAAACAATGATGGAGAGAGAGAGAGAGAGAGAGAGAGAGAGAGAGGATTCAAAGATAAACAGAACTGGCCGTGGACAAGGATTCACACGATACAATATTTTTCTCTTATATAACTGATATACGGCCAAATGCGGGTCGCTTTTATCACAGAAAGGGTAAGAGATGGAGTGAGAGGATGGGCAAAGAGGTGACAGCGTGAGACAGAGTGAGGGAAGTGAGAATGAGAGGAATTGGGTGAGAGCGTAAGAAGCTGGGCGGTAGAGAGAGAGAGAGAGAGAGAGAGAGAGAGAGAGAGAGAGAGAGAGAATGAAGTAGATACGAGAAAAGAAACAGCGGCAGAAGACACGAAATACAAGAACTTTAAATGAAAAAAAAATACGAAGATGGACAAGATTAATAGCTTCAATAAAACGAGAGAGAGAGAGAGAGAGAGAGAGAGAGAGAGAGAGAGAGAGAGAGAGAGAGAGAGAGAGAGAGAGAGAGAGAGAGAGAATAAATTAGAAGCAAGAGATGGAGGGTCCAAACGTTGCATACTAATAAACAAACAGACAAAGATACAACAATAACTCACTACCCCTTCCTGTACCCCTGCTCCTGGGTGTAAGAGAGAGAGAGAGAGAATGTAACGTAACACTCCCAGGTTCCCATAACTCACTCTCAGCTGAAAAAAAATCTTTTGGCGTTAACTGGAGTAGAATATACAATACTAGAGTTGTTCCGACCATTAGGGGGTTTATGGGATGGGATTCTAACTCTTCACTACGGGAGAGTGAGGGCAGGAAGAGAGAAAGAGGGGTTACTGAGGAAAATCGTCTGTCAGTAGTGAGAATAATTATAACAAGACAGCATCGTTTAGTAAGGGGCCATGGAGCCTTTTTTTTTTTTAACCTTTTTTACCATCAGAGGACCACCGTAAGCTGAATAAAATCAACCGGTAGAAAAACGAATCAAGCAACGCGTCATTGTATTGAAGGAGATAGCAAAGCAGGAACATGTACCAGTCTTTTCCTGTTACTCCACTCCCTGACAAGTAAAAAAAAACGTGACGGTGTAACTTAACGAGATGGTTCTAGGAAGACGACTCACTCAGAGGAGGAGCGGTATAGAAAGCTGTATAGAAAGGTAAATATGTGTAGTTGTATGGAAAGTTGTATAGACAGTATGTGCTCTCATGTATGTCTGTATGTGTCGTATATATAGTCATGTAGAGTCAAGAGCGGTATAGAGAATCATTTATAAGAGGTCAGTCGAGAATTAATAGCCAAGTACCTTTTCCCTGTAGCTCCACACCCTGACATAAGTGATGCTGTAACTTAACGGGCTAGGCTTCTAAGAACTAATGTAAGAGGCAACTCAACCCTTACCCAGAACCTCTTAGCCTCACACTCACCTGTTCCAAGCCACCCTCCACCATCACCACCACCACTTTCACCCTCCACCACCATCACTTTCACCCTCCACCACCATCACCAACACCACCACCACCACTTCCACCTTTCATCATCACTTCCATCCTCCACCACCTCCACCCCTGTGCTCTGATTTAGGATGTTTAATATTAAACAAACATCAGATGAGTCTGTTCAGGAGAGAGAAACTTGATAAATTCCTTCCGCCAGAGGATGTACTTTTTATTATCTCTGTCACCTCACGACGTCTGCATTTAGCAAAAAAAACACTCTTGTAATTAAAGGTTGCCAATAATTCCAAGGGAATGCAAGATGGTCTCCACACACCTAAACTACACTGTCATACCTCTGCGCAAATTGTAATGATTATGGTACTAGACATACATGAACATAAGAGCCCATTTTTTTTTTTTTAATAAGAGTTGACCTTTGACCTCACAAAATCCTTCTAAAAGACCTAAATCAATATAATTAAAATGACGTCTGTGGGTATTCGTCCAAGGAATAATTGTACCATATTGAAATTATTACTGAATAAATGAAGAAATGGAAAAAAAAAAGTGTGTGGAAGAAGGAAAGGGGAAGGAAGGAAACTAAGCAAAAACACTATGATCATCACAGTGTAGAGACCATAATGAAGGAATTAATGAAGGCCCTATACAGTATCTCCAGGTCGAAAAGTCTCTCGTAAGCTAAATATACAGCAGGTATCTGAGGATCATAAGGGAAAAAAATCGTTGTAGAAATTAAAATAGTAAATCCATTATAATTATGGCATAAACTCTTTCAGGGCTGTATTCTTGTGGGATTTAAGTGATTTTCCTGCACCTATTACATGGCAATTTAAATTGAACAGTACAATTAAAATTCACTCACTCTCTCTCTCTCTCTCTGTCTCTCTCTGTTTCTCTCTCTCTCCATACAAGAGGAAATCAACAAACACAAGAAAAAAGAAATGACGACGAAAATATTAAACGGAGCCTCAAATGACGAGATGACGATTCTTAACCGTGAGCCGCAAAGAAGCACATACCACTCTCGTGTAACCAGTACAAGTTCCTGAGAAATATACACAGCCAGTATAGGGGGTAGGTTACAATGACGCATATCTCGTCAGCCAATAAAAACCCTTCTTGTATTCCATAGGATGAAGTATATTATTGGTTTCAGATATTAACAAGCCTTTTAGTACGTTGACATATTTTTCATTATACTCTCTCTCTCTCTCTCTCTCTCAGTACCTCCTCTGTCCTCCTCTCCCCATTCAGCTCAGGAGAGATTGGAGAGAGAGCTGAAAGAGGAGTGATAAAAAAACAGTTTTCGTTAACTCGCTGTCTGTTACGATGCTCTCCTAACCTCAACATAATCTTCTAGTTTTAGGTTAGAACGTAGGTAATCCAGGAGACCAATTAGCAAGCAGGTTACATAGAGGAATATCGCAATAGCCAATAGAAGAGAGGCTTACAAACGGGAATATTTGTGCCAGCCAATGGGAGCTTGGTTTACAGATGCACTCAGATTAGCCAGCCAATAGGAAGGAGGGTTATGTGTGTGTTCTGGGGAGAGGAGGACAGAGGGGGTACTGAGAGAGAGAGAGAGAGAGAGAGAGAGAGTACTGTGTGTGTGTGTGTGTGTGTGTGTGTGTGTGTGTGTGTGTGTGTGTGTGTGTTTTATAGAACTGTCAGTGTTGTTAGTGACTGGGGGGGTTACGATGCGACGAGAAAGAGGTACACACACACACACACACACACACACACCCACGATGAGAGAGAGAGAGAGAGAGAGAGAGAGAGGGAGAGCCTTGTGTGTAGTGATGCGGGTAGTAGTGGTCTCTTCTTCACAATATATGGTGAGATTAGTATGGTGAGAACAGATGAATCTCTCTCTCTCTCTCTCTCTCTCTCTCTCCTTTGTACCTTTCGATCTGTGTTTCTCTACCATTACTCATACATTAATCTATTCCCCAACATCGCATCATATAATGGGTCACCCTCACATAAACTTTAAGCACTTCCGTCCCTACTCATCAACGATCCCTTCACCTAAAACTGTTATTTATCTTTAACATTTAGTGCATGATGATTTCTTAATTTTAATTTTGCCACCTAAGGATGAGTTTTTTTTTTTTTTCTTTCAGTTTGGGAAGATTTTCTTGTAATCTCAGGTGGCATTAATAACAAAGTATAATAGACGTCTGTGCTGTGCAAGCCTGGCATGATAACACACACACACACACACACACACACACACACACACACACACACACACACACACACACACACACACGCGCAGACAAACAGGGAGACAGAGACTGAGACAGAGACAGACGGACAGACAGAAAGACAGACAGACAGACAGAGACAGAGACAGACAGATAGACAAAAAGGAAAGACAGGTAGACAGATAGACACCAGCTGTTTCGTCAAATGCGTAGAGCTGAGTTACGAAAAGGAAAAATCTCTTCCTTTGTTTCGAAATACGTCTATTGTTTTCATGTACACATGGCGTCATGCGATGGAGTTGAACGTCAGCACTTGTAAATCCGTACTGTCTCTTATTTGCATCATTATTTATTCACTTATTTATTTATTGTGGTTTATTATGGACCTCTTCCGTATGATGACGTCTTATTGATTTCATTTGTTTATTGAGTTAATATATTTTTCTTTCTTACTTTATTATTTATTTTACGTACTTACCACTCCACATGATGGCATCTTAAAGCTATATATTACTTTCTCAAATGCTGTTAACTTTTCCAGTGGGGTGACGTCTAATTTTCATGTATTTTTTCTTCCTCTGTGCAATTACATCCAGCCTTGAAAGAAAAAAATTGTCTTGAAGGGCTAAATCAAGGCTTTAACTTAACCTTACACTTCGAAAGGTCTCTCTCAAGCTCAAGATCATCTGACGGTACGATAACAAAATCTTGGTTATCGTAGTGAAGGTGTAACTTTATGTGGATGATTAAGATAGAAGAGTTGCAGATCAAAGTGTTAGCCTAGCCTTCCCTCTCCTCCTGGTGTTTAGTAGCTGGTGGCGACGTAAGATGGAGTTCTAAGCACCTTCCTGTCTAGTCCGAAAGATCTAGTTTAACTTTCTCTTCCAGGCGTTTCATAAGGTGACGGTGAGAAAAGATGTCATCCCCCAAACAGTCTTTAAAAAATCTTCTACAGTCTAACTAGCCTTTCCTCTACAGTCCAACATCTCCTTTATAGTCTAACTTCTCTACGGTCTAACCCTCCTTCACAGTCTAATCCCTCTACATTTTAACTACCTCATGTGCACTCTAACCTGTCCGTACCAATTCCAGACCCATTCTACAGTCTATCACCGCCTCTCATAGCAGTTTAATACCTCTTCTACGGTCTAACGTGTCCTTACCAGTTCTAACCCCATTCTACAGTCTAGCATCTCCTTCAATAACAGTGTAGCCTCTCCTCACCATTTCTAACCCTAGTCGACAGTTTAGCACCACCTCTCGTAGCAGTCTAATACCTCTTCTACAGCCTAACCTGTTCTTACCAATTCCAACCCTATTCTACAGTCTAGCGCCTCCTCCAGCAACAGTCTACCCTCTCCTCACCATTTTTAACCTTAGTCTACAGTCTAGCACCACCTCTCGTAGCAGTCTAACGCCTCCTCTAGCAGCCGTCTAACCCCACCTCACTCCCTTGAGTTTCACAATTTAGCACTGACGCAGATGTGACCACGCTACAGTCCACGCTTGACATCTTAAGTATATTCTTTGTATCTCGGTGTACCCATTGTGGAGGACGTGACACATGTTCTCTCCTGTGTCCTCGCTTCTCTCCTTTCTTCATGCGTTTCATAAGCTGGTAGTGGCGTAGGATATGTGAGCACCCTACAGTTTAGTCTACCCATTGCGAATGACGTCTCTCATATAAAAAATAGGCAGACTAGAAGTTGGGAAAAAAGGGAGCCACGAAGATGTGCAATGGGAAGATCACAAAGCCGTTGCATTGCCATTATCTGCTACTGAACTTCGTGAAATAAACTGGAAGGGAAGAAAATCTGGGCCAAGGTGAGATGAAATGAGTATAGTCAGCCTATCACAAAATCGTCTGTCTTAAAACAAATGACACATTGTTAGCTAGAATGTATGAGTGGCAAAACAAATATTTGCTGACTAAATTGTCTTCTTATCAATGTGTTTCTTCAGCAGGCAGTGAAATAGGATATCTGAGAATCCTACACGTCCTTCTTAACCCAGTGAGGCCGGGGTTGTTTTTCTTCTTATATTCTTACTATCTCATGACCTTTTTATTCGATTTGGGGCAGACCTTTCGAACTGAAGGGGTTTGATAAGACCCTTGGATACCTGAACCCTGTCTTAAAGCTGAATAAAATCGTCTAAATAAAATCGTCTGGTAGCAAAAGAATAGCCTAAAGAAATATATCACCCGGAGTCAAAGGTCTAAAACAAATAGCATATAGAAAAATTGTTAAAAAAAGGGGGGAGAGGGGGCAACCCAGAGATTCGCCCTAGCCCCTCCTCTCCTTGAGGGGTTTCACAAGTTGGCGGTGACGCAGACGTGGCCACTGTATAGCGAAGCCTTTGACGTATTAAAGTTTTTTCTTAGATCTTGGTGTGGGCATTGTGGTGGTGCGTGACCCTCCCCTCTCTGTGCCCTTAAAGAGAGAGAGAGAGAGAGAGAGAGAAAAAGAAAAAAGGCTTCCATTGTGTGCACTCTTTCTCAAACCTCCTACTGACCACTTGGGGCCCCTCTGGTTTTACTGCTATTATTCACTTAGCAGGTCGTTTACCAATGGACTCACGTTCATGATAAAATAAACTCCGTGTGCAAATATAAGCAGATAAGGAAGGGTTCAAGATAAGTTGGACGCCCCGTGGAAATATAGCTGATAAGGAGGAGATGAAAACAATATGGACATCTTGTGTTGATATAAACTGATAAGGAAGAGATAAAAATAAAAAGCAAGCCATGTGTAGATATTAGCAGATAAGGATCCAGAAATAAAAATAAAAATAAATAGATAAAAGTAAAGAATCGTCATATGCAGAAATAAACCGGTAAGGAAGAGGTGCAGGGAGTCTTCTAAGTCTACGAGAATACAGACCTTAGCGCCGTACAGAGGAAATTGTTTTATCCCTTCACTACGATGGCGTCTTTTTGCATTTTTGGGTCGTATGCTTAAACATGAAATTGAGAGGCGGGATTCTGACCCTCCAAAATTTTGATGACAATTTTTGAAGTACCTGATGATGGTGGAGCGTATTTGGTCACCCTGTATGGTTGCTGACTGCATTCTCTAATATGTGATGCAGGTTGACCATACCTAACAACCAAGGCGCTCCGTAAACGACCGTCAAATATTAAGGTTTTGCACACCATTTTGTGATTTAAAGTTTAAACAGACGACCTCAAGTTTTGCTGCTTTCAAACTGCTTGATTCAACTTGATTATGGTCATAAGAGAGAGAGAGAGAGAGAGAGAGAGAGAGAGAGAGAGAGAAATATGTATATAGAGAGAATATATATATATATATATATATATATATATATATATATATAAATCCGTGCTTTGGTTTTCCATTTCTGCTGTATTAGGGATTATAGAATTTCACTAAGTCAGTTAAGTCAATATATTACATAACGTTTAGCCAATATGCAGTCCACGTGGGAAACTGGTTGATCCCTTCTTTCTGGACGTTAAGAGGTATGGTAGGCTTGTTGACACCCATTTCTAAGCGATTAATATTGCTTATTACTCCTAATCGTTGGATCAGTAAAATATAAGGGGATATTGAGCTGTATAGTGCAGAATAAATCGCAAAGGAATAGGCGTTACGAAATCTTATGGAGAGGAATGAGATTGTTTGAACTGTAAAGGGCGGGGGTATCTCCAATGCTGCGGTGCTTGCCGTACTCCCTTCACTTTAATTTGGCCTAACATTTCCATCTCTCCATCTTACATACATCTTAATCTTTACTGGATAAGGTTTCGGCACAGTACTTTGAGCATCAAAAAAAAAAAAAAAAAAAAAAAAAAAAAATGCAGGACTGTACATGGAATATTCTTCCTTACAGTATGGTTGTGGAAAAAGTAATAAAATTAATGCTAATTTCCGCATAAAAGTCTTAAGGTTGAAATTTTGGTTGAAATAAACCTAAGTTGAGAGAATGATATTAAAAGATTGTTTTTAGAAATTAAAAAAATATATATCTCGTCAGGTCTGGTGACTAAAATTAATGAAAAAAAATAAAATGAAACCACAAGACTTTGCAGTGTGTGGCAAATATTCATCGCCGTATAAAAAATCTAGATAAATACTAGCATAAAAAAATCCTAACTAGAAGGTAAAAAAAAAAAAAAAGCTAGACGGCGCACTGGTTAGCAAAATTTTGTCGCAATAAACCTATGTAAACACTAGCACACATTAGAAGAAAAAAATCCTACATCCAAAGAAGTGTCCAAGACATATTATCTAAAAACACGATAATTCAGTAGATATCTCTTTGCTGCAGCGAAATGACAGGGGACAGGGCGACATGGAGGCGATTTGTTTGTGTCCACCCCTGACAGGATTAAGGCGTCTGGCATATAGATACACATGGAGATAGTCTGTTTTTTTCCCTATATGACCGAAGGAACTCCAGTATATATAGTTCACTGTCTGAGGAGGAATTGGCCAGCACAGGAAACTTGCTACATCTGCTGTTATTATTATTATTATTATTATTATTATTATTATTATTATTATTATTATTATTATTATTATTATCAGCTTGTATGTTGATCTGCTTATTAATTGTTTTTTTTTCTTTTCCATTTTCTAGGTAAAATGAGACGTTAATTAGCTGTACCAGTGAATGACCCAGGTAAGAGAGAGAGAGAGAGAGAGAGAGAGAGAGAGAGAGAGAGAGACAGAGACAGAGAGAGAGAGAGAGAGAGAGAGAGAGAGTCTGAAAACATGAATTAATAGAATATAAAACAGTGTTGTGTGGTGTTCTTTATGTCCTGGTTATCATATACGTCAATTTCCAGGAGGATAATCAAATGTTTCTGAAATTTAACTGGCTTACACTGTCTCCTTTCTATCTCAGGGAAATGATCCGAAATATTAAACTAAAAGAAACTAGAAAATCAGCATTATAGAAATCGTTGGAACTTCGTCAGGTAGTATTTTTTTTTAACCTATTATGGAATTAGAAAAGCACACACACACACACACACACACACACACACACACACACACACACACACACACACACACACACACACAGAAAGAACTATATAAGGACAACGTACCGTAATAGACTCGGTTGTATCGTCGTTACCTCGCCATCTCAGTGTACAGTCGCCGTCAGTTGTCCTGTCGCCTCTCCTGCTTCTCTCTTCCCTCACTTTAAAAATCAGCAGCCGACACTGATGACTTCATTTGGCCTCAGATCAGTGTCATTAGCGTCATTTGCTGCAGGTCCACCACAGAGATTTTCACAACCCGTCGAGAGAGAGAGAGAGAGAGAGAGAGAGAGATGGGAGAGAGAGAGAGAGAGAGAGAGAGAGAGAGAGAGAGAGAGAGAGAGAGAGAGAGAGGAAAGCCACAGGATTTATGGTGCCGACTGTACAACGAGTCTAATTTTGGCCCAAGGAGGAACGAATATTTAATCCGAGTATTGAATCTTTTCCATAAGCTATAGTTCTTTCGCCTTAACGTCGCCCAAATTGTCGTCCTTTGCGTCTTATCTCACGGAACTCAGCGGCAGAGAAAAGGATAATTGTATGGATCGACATAATTTTCAGAGCATTTTTTGTACCTACCATCATATTCTGGTGTTAATCTTCTGCAACAGCTAACACTTAGGGTGGAGGGATGGTAATTTAAAGGCAAGTTAGAGTAAAAACAGCATTGAAGATGTTTAACCTAATGCCATTATTATACGGACTCTGAAACACAAAAACATAGCCAATACAACACTTAATAGAGTATTG
>NC_137064.1:26091736-26106736 GCF_032717465.1 Coenobita brevimanus | reverse complement strand
ATATATATATATATATATATAAAATAAAAATGAATGTCATCAGATTAAAGGGGTAGGGAGGAGGGTGAAAGTAGGGTAGGAGAGAGAGAGAGAGAGAGAGAGAGGAGTTAAGGAGACGGGGGGATTGAGGAAAAGGTTGGAGAGTACAATTTTGCGTTTCAACTAAGTGGAGTGGGTGACAAAAATTGCCTCATTACCATGGAGTGCCAAACAAGGTCATTTGATCCATATTACAAAAAATTAATGTAGTATTGGGTGAGTGAAAATTCATGTCTCAACCAGCAGGGGATGGATCAATGACCAAATAAATTTACACCTCAACCAGCAGGGGATGGATCAGTGACAACATAAATTATCACCTCAACCAGCAGGGGATGGATCAGAGGCGTAAATTTACTGTTCAGAGAGTGATGGTTTTATGCTTTTTGTACAGTGGCTTCGTTTCTGTTACTTCTGTTACCAGCATACAGTTTTGTTCATCATGAGGAAATCTCTCGTGTTCTCAGTGTTCATTTGTCTCAGCCACTTCATTTGCCTCAGTCACTTCATTTGCCTCAGTCACTTCATTTGCCTCAGTCACTTCATTTGCCTCAGTCACTTCATTGTCTCAGTCACTTCATTTGCCCTCACTCACTTCACAGCATCGCATGTCCACAGAGAATTAATTGATTCAAGCAAGTCTGATAACCAATATTTATCTCAGTCTTTGAAAGGGGAAAAAGTTGGCTTATTACCAGTTATAGGACCGGTCTTGATAAGGAGGATCTGCAATGAAACTCAAATAAACAAGCAAGTAATATTTGTTTATTAGCTCCAGAATTTCAGGATCAAAAATGTTTTGTAATATGTAACAAAATTAAACCTAATGAACCTCCTAATTATACGAGAGTTATTAAGAATGGGAAGTGAAAATACAATAAGTGGTAAAGTGACATAAAACAATAAATGCATCAGTCTTCAGCAACGGGCACATAGCAGACATCGTTATCAATTTGCGGTTTTGCTTATACAATATACTAGAAATGTTAAGTTACATAAGCTACAGGTAGATTGTCTTCTATTTGTTTTTTTTTTTTTTTATCAGTGTAATTACTCGGTTTCTATGATATAACGAGAGAGACAGAGACAGAGACAGAGAGAGACTTATATAGCAGAATATTTGTGCCTTATGCTCTACTTATGGGAAGAATTTCAAAAATTACTGAGCTATAATACAGGGGGTCACACTCAGATATTCACATTCATATATTCATAGTTACATTAATTACAAAAGCTCAGACATTCATGGTTCGGTAATGCACAAATGATCAGATTTTTATATTCACAGGATTAGATATACAATTATGGGCTGGCAGAATAATAGGATCAGATATTCAAGTTTGAAAGCACAAAGAATCAGATTTTCTTTTTGACAGGATCGGAGAAGCATGGTGTGAAAAAATACAAAGGATCAGGTAGTCATTATGAGAATACAGAAAGGATCAGGAAGTCATATTCACTGTTAATACATTGGATCAGATATTCATGGTCTAGTAGGATACAAAAGAAATACAAAGGATCATATATTAAGATTTCAAGATCAGGTAGCATACGTATGATCATATTCATTAATCACAGAAAATATAAAGGATCATGTATTCAAGTTCTGGAAGCATTAATAGGATTACATTTAGTCATAGTAAATACAAAGGATCAGATAATCAGTGTCTGGCGGCCTGCATGTACACCGGATCACGTTCATTTGCACGGTAACCACAAAGGATGAGATAATTATTCGTGATCTGGCTACACAAAAAGAATCGGATATTCATATATATGGCAAATACATAGGATCAAATATTCACCGTCAAGTAATATAAAGAAGAGTAGATATTCCTATTCATGGTGAATAAACAGGATCAGATATTAACATCTTGAGGGACACCTGGCTAAAGAGATTCCCCATTGTCTGATTGTCTGGTGGTCGCTGAGTAGGGTTGGCCGAAGCAGGGTTGGAGGGCTAACACCAAGTAAGCTGATTTACCGTTGATGATCCTTTGCAAGAAACGACATAGTGTGTTCATCAGTGTAAAGTTGTTTCCCTGCCTTTGAAAACATACATAAATGTTTTTATCACTCAGGATGTTAATAGTCCGATAATATACACATGAAATTATACTAGGCATTTAACCCAATATCATCAGTTTATATTTACTGATGAAGTCTTGATTAACACTGGTATACATCATTTGATATTCTAGTATTTTCTTTTACGCAATAAAAAAGAAGACCTAAAGCACAGGAATTTGCCAAAGCTCTTCTCTCCAAAGAAACCAAAATAAATAAATAAAAATAAAAATGGCATCTCATTGTCCAGACATAATGCCCTTAAAAGACTAGAAGTTATTTTGCAGCAAGAAAGGCAAACTTTGGATGCTGATAATACTCCTGACATTTTTTCCTCTTTGTAGCGTATATATTTTTATTTCAACATTTTTCATTCTTTTAAAGTTTATTAATTTAAGATGGTTTAAACAGAAGTAAATAGTTATCTTCAGCACCATTAAAGATCCTGATCTGGAAAACAACTTTTGTTTGATCGTTACATGGTTTGATTATGAAGGACAGTTTTAGTCCTGAATTCTCGACGGTTAAGGAAGCTCCCTAATACAACTTCCTTACCAATTTATTTGTGGATAAGGCTGGCCAGTATCGATTTGTATGTTATTTATGTAGCGTATCGTAATACTAGAATGACTTGAGAAACACAAATGAGGACGGCAAGGTGCAATAGGCAAAATAAATCGTTTAGGAAGAGATGTTACGAAGCTTCTTAAACCAACGAAAACACAGGCCTTAGCGTTGACCCCTAAAACGTTCTGGAAGGGATGGTGAAGATAAGCAGATCCGCAGATGTTAAACTCTTGTATGTCGTGGGTGTCTAGTGTGTTGGCAGGGATTATGCAAGACGGTCACAGGATCTGATACTTTGTGACATGTGCCATTCTGTTCAGTCACCCAAAGTTACCATTGCTAATTCAAGTCAGTGGGCAGGAATAAAGAGACATTGTGTGTGTGTGTGTGTATGTGTGAATATATGGAGTACGAACAGTGAGGTATTGCAGGTAGTAAGTAAAAATATGAACTGTGTTGATTTACTTTGTACATAATTTTTCGAGAGCTGGACGAAAACACATAGCGAAATGTTCTTGATTTATTCTCCCTGAAAGTCTATCTCATATTGCTATTCAGTCATTCGTATAATTGCCACGTTCACATATTGCTTGAACACTTGTATTGAACAGAGGGACATTACACACCCATTTATGATGGTTTAGTGTAGATACCCTTTACAGTCTGGCAATATGTTCATACTACAACACAGTCATCCTCATCGCTTCCATCAGGGCAATTGTGTATACCGTCACAGCGAAGTGCTGCATCCATGTACCACCCATCCCGGCACAGGAACGTATCACTATATGGCAGCACAGAAGCAATGGTCACAGGGCAGTTGAATTCATCTGAACCATCCCTACAGTCCACCGTGCGATCACATCTGGCATACAGGGGAATACAGCGACCCCAACTGCACCTAAACTCATTTGCCTGACAAACAGGTTTGAATGGTGCTTGTGTGCTGGTAGAGGGATTACAGCCAATTTCATCCTCATCACTGTTATCTGGACAGTCTCTATGTCCATCACAGTACCGCTCCTGTGGTATGCATGACCCATCGCGACATGTCCACTCCCCTGACCTACAGCCTGCAGGACACTGTAGTTCATCACTGTTATCTGGGCAATCTCTGCGGCCATCACAGTGACGCTCTTGTGATATGCATGACCCATCCTGGCATGTCCATTCCCATGAGCTACATCTTACCGGACACTCATATTCATCACTATAATCAGGACAATCGATTTGACCATCACAGTGCCGCCCTTGTGGTATGCATGAGCCATCTAGACATGTCCACTCCCATGAGCTACACCCTACGACTGGACACTCAATTTCATCACTATCATCTGGACAGTCTTTTCGTCCATCACAGTACCTCCCTTGTGGTATACATGAACCATCGCGACATGTCCACTCCCAGGAGCTACATTTCACAGGACACCGCAGTTCATCACTGTTATCAGGACAGTCCCTCCGGCCATCACAGTACCGCCCCTGAGGTATGCACGAACCATCACGGCATGTCCACTCCCCTGAACCACATTTAAGAGGACACTGAAGTTCATCGCTATTATCAGGACAGTCCCTCTGGCCATCACAGTACCGCTCTTGAGGTATGCATGACCCATCACGGCATTTCCACTCCCCAAAACCACACTCAGCAGGACATTGAAGTTCATCACTGTTATCAGGACAGTCCCTCCAACCATCACAGTACCGTTCCTGTCCAATACATGACCCATCACGGCATGTCCATTCCCATGAACTACACACAACTGGACATTCGCTCTCGTCACTGTTGTCTGGACAATCCCTCCGGCCATCGCAGTACCGCTCTTGTCCAATGCATGACCCATCACGGCATTTCCACTCTCCATAGCCACATTCTGCAGAACACTGTAGTTCATCACTGCTGTCTGGACAGTCTCTTCGGCCATCACAGTAGCGCTCTTTTGGTATGCAAGATCCATCATGACATGTCCAGTCACATGGACTACACTTAACAGGACATCCATCTTCATCACTGTTATCAGGGCAGTCTCTGCGGCCATCACAGTATCGCTCTTGTGGTATACATGACCCATCATGACATGTCCACTCCCCTTCGACACATTGTACAGGACACTGTAGTTCATCACTGTTGTCTGGACAGTCTCTGCGGCCATCACAGAATCTGTCTTGTGGTATACATGACCCATCGCGACATGTCCACTCGCCACGGGCACATTGTACAGGACACTGTAGTTCGTCACTGTTATCTGGGCAGTCTCTGCGGCCATCACAGAATCGGTCTTGTGGTATGCACGATCCATCGCGACATGTCCACTCTCCTTCGACACATCGTACAGGACACTGTAGTTCATCACTGTTGTCTGGACAGTCTCTGCGGCCATCACAATACTGCTCTTGTAGTATACATGACCCATCACGACATGTCCACTCTGTAGAGTCACACACTACAGGACATCCATCTTCATCACTGTTATCTGGACAGTCTCTACGGCCATCACAGAAGCGGTCTTGTGGTATACATGACCCATCACGACATGTCCATTCCCACGAACTACATCTTACAGGGCAGTTTTCTTCATCACTGTTGTCTGGGCAGTTTCTCCGGCCATCACAATACCATTCTTGTGGTATGCATGACCCATCTCGACACGTCCACTCCCCTGAACCACACTCAACAGGACATTGAAATTCATCACTGTTATCTGGACAGTCTCTGCGTCCATCGCAATAACTATTTTGTGGTATGCACAACCCATCGCGACATGTCCACTCTCCTGAATCACACTGTATGGGACACTGGGCTTCATCACTGTAATCTGGACAGTCTCTTTGGCCATCACAGTAACGTTCTTGTGATATGCAGGAGCCGTCTCGGCATGTCCACTCCCAAGAACTGCATCTTACAGGACACTCATCTTCGTCACTATAATCTGGACAGTTCCTTTCGCCATCACAGTACCGCTCTTGTGGTATGCATGACCCATCGCGGCATGTCCATTCCGATGAACTACAACCTCCAGGACACCGTAATTCATCACTGTTATCTGGACAGTCTCTTCGGCCATCACAGTGCTGCTCCTGTCGTATGCATGATCCATCTTGACATGTCCACTCCCCTGAAGCACATTCACCACTACACCAGATCTCGTCACTATTATCTGGACAGTCTCCTTGGCCATTACAGTACCGGTCAACTGGTATACAGGACCCATCTTGACATGTCCATTCTGAACAGCCACACTCTTTTGGACATTGGTTTTCATCACTGTTATCTGGACAGTCTCTTCGGCCATCACAATGCCTCTCTTGTGGAATACATGATCCGTCAAGACATGTCCACTCCCACGAACTACATCTTACAGGGCACTGCAGTTCATCACTGTGGTCTGGGCAGTCTCTTTTTCCATCACAATAGCGTTCTTGTGGTATGCATGATCCATCACGACATGTCCACTCCAACGAACTACATCCCTCAGGACAATTGTTTTCATCACTGTAATCTGAGCAGTCCCTCCGGCCATCACAGTACCGCCCCTGAGATATGCACGAACCATCACGGCATGTCCATTCCCCTGAACCACATTTAAGAGGACACTGAAGTTCATCGCTATTATCAGGACAGTCCCTCTGGCCATCACAGTACCGCTCTTGAGGTATGCATGACCCATCACGGCATTTCCACTCCCCAAAACCACACTCAGCAGGACATTGAAGTTCATCACTGTTATCAGGACAGTCCCTCCAACCATCACAGTACCGTTCTTGTCCAATACATGACCCATCACGGCATGTCCATTCCCATGAACTACACACAACTGGACATTCGCTCTCGTCACTGTTGTCTGGACAATCCCTCCGGCCATCGCAGTACCGCTCTTGTCCAATACATGACCCATCATGGCATTTCCACTCTCCATGGCCACATTCTGCAGAACACTGTATTTCATCACTGCTGTCTGGACAGTCTCTTCGGCCATCACAGTAGCGCTCTTTTGGTATGCAAGATCCATCATGACATGTCCAGTCACATGGACTACACTTAACAGGACATCCATCTTCATCACTGTTATCAGGGCAGTCTCTGCGGCCATCACAGTATCGCTCTTGTGGTATACATGACCCATCATGACATGTCCACTCCCCTTCGACACATTGTACAGGACACCGTAGTTCGTCACTGTTATCTGGACAGTCTCTGCGGCCATCACAGAATCGGTCTTGTGGTATACATGACCCATCACGACATGTCCACTCGCCACGGGCGCATTGTACAGGGCACCGTAGTTCGTCACTGTTATCTGGACAGTCTCTGTGGCCATCACAGAATCGGTCTTGTGGTATACATGACCCATCACGACATGTCCACTCGCCACGGGCGCATTGTACAGGGCACCGTAGTTCGTCACTGTTATCTGGACAGTCTCTACGGCCATCACAGAACCGGTCTTGTGGTATACATGACCCATCACGACATGTCCATTCCCACGAACTACATCTTACAGGGCAATTTTCTTCATCACTGTTGTCTGGGCAGTTTCTCCGGCCATCACAATACCATTCTTGTGGTATGCATGACCCATCTCGACATGTCCACTTCCCTGAACCACACTCAACAGGACACTGGAGTTCATCACTGTTATCTGGACAATCCCTTCTTCCGTCACAGTACCGCTCCTGTGGTATGCATGACCCACTCTGGCATCTCCATTCTCCCACTCGACATCTTGGAGGGCATTCTACTTCGTCTGAACTGTCAAAGCACTCAGCTAGCCCATTGCATCTTGCATGAATGTCAATGCAACTTCCATCACCGCAAGCAAACTCAGTTGGACCACAGTTTTTAGAGCAGTCTTGAACGCATAGCCCGTTTTTACACTGGTACTCACCACAGAGGCATCCCAGTTCATCAGTGCCATCACTACAATCGATTTGACCGTTACACCGCTGAATCCTGTTAATACAGGTGCCATCTTGACACTGAAACTCGCAACTCCACCAAGGCTCTTGACAGCTAACCTCATCAGAACCGTCATCACAATCAAGGTTCCCATCACATTGTTTTTCCGAGATAATGCACATGCCACTCCTGCACTGAAAGTTAGGAGGGTTACAGGCTCCCCAGTACTGGCCCGATACCCAGTAGGTGAGATCGAGTACAGCCAGAGCCACCAGCCACGTCTTCAGCACCATCGTGGCTCCTTAACACACCACAGCACAGGGAAGGAATCGGTAAGGGACTGACTGTTGTTGAAAATAGAACGAGAAGGAAGGATTCTCCTCACACCCACCACAGTGCCTACTCACAGTATCAGAGAGCAGCAGTTAAAGAGTACGAGTAGTTCAGAGAGAGAGAGAGAGAGAGAGAGAGAGAGAGGAGGGGGGAGGGGAAGAGAGAGATGAGAGAGTAAAACAAGCTCTAACTGTTTAGTGAGTATGCAAGGACGATTTATTTTTAATGCTGTCCGAGTCTGGGTGCACTGTAGTCTAGTTAGTGTATGTGAAGAAGGGGAAGAGGGGAGGATATTAGACAGCTCATCCTGTTGTTTGATCATTCTATACACTATTTCTAACTGTTGATGATAGTGATTCTTGTACGGGCTTTCTCGCTAACTTGTGATTCTAACTTCATAACCCTAGTGAGGATGGTAATTTTTGTAACTCTCATAAACTGATGATTCTGTCTGGCTGGAGGTGGTGAGAGGAATCAGTCATCGCCGTTGATCTTGTCAACTGGTGATTCTAATATTTGATTCAGATTCTAGGTATTGGTGATTGGTGATGCATGAAGTTCTTGTTGACTGATAATTCCAGCTTTTGATTCTGACCTATTTCGGGTGGTGGTGGGTAGTGAATATTTCCTTCTTACTGTTGATTTGCGATTCTGAGAGGGGATCAGTGATGATACTTGTGATTTGTTTTCTGGTGATTCTGACTCGTGGTTCTTCCATTTCGTAAAATGAACGAAGCGTCAAATCTTGGGCTGATGATTCTTAACAGAGTCTGACTGGTAATAATGGTGAATGGTGATGCTTTGTTGATGTTTCAGGTGATTCTAACTTATGATGGTCGTTATGTTTTTTATTTCTTGTTGACTGGACATTATAATATTGCATGGTGAGGGTGACAATTGGTGATCCTTACACTTCTTATTTTCTTTTTTTCGTAAATTGAGATTCTAACCGACTGATGATGATGGTGATGATGATGATGATGATGATGATGATGATGATGGTGGTGGTAGTGGTGGTGGTGGTGGTGGTGGTAGTGGTGATAAGGATTCTGTAGCTTTAATTCTTATAGATGAAAAATGTTATATGATCACTCTTATTTGTGATTCTTAGTTGTTGTGGAGTGGTGATTCTTGTAAATCATACTGAATGTTGATTCTGAATAGCAAGATTCTTGGTGACTGGAGATTCTAACTTCAAATTTTGGCTGTTGCTAGTAGTGATACATTTGTTGACTGGTGATATAAACTAATGATTCTTACTTACTAATAATGGTGGGTGGAGATGCTTGTAGCTCGTGCTTACTGATCATAGCTCGTGATTCTGACTGGTGGGAGTGATATGTATTGTTTCCACTTACTGATGATTCTAATTTGTGGTTTTGACTGATAATGATTCTCGTAGTTCATTACTAATTAGTGATTCTAGCTTGTGGTGGTGACCGACTATGATGCCTGTTTATAAGTGACTGATGAATCTGACACTTGATTCTGACTAATTAAGCTCGTGAGTATTAACTGAGAATGAGTGTAATTGTTACTGGCTTCAGATTCTGATCAGTAATCCTAATGTTAACGGTAAAACTTTAATTTTTACTATATTATGACGCCGACTTGAGATTATTACTGACCGCCATGGTTCTTCTAAGTCAGACTTGAGATTCTAACTTGAGATTCTAATTGGTGATTCTGACTGGTGATTCCGACTGGTGATTCTAACTTGTGATACTGTTGATTCTGACTGGTGAATCTGACTGGCGATTCTGACTGGTGATTCTAAATTGTGATTCTCACTGGTGATTCTAACTTGTGATTCCGACTGGTAATGAATGATGATGCCAGCATTGCATGTTGACTGATGATTCTGAATTGTGACTGACTGACTGATGATGGAAATGAATTGTGAAGCTTACATACTTTAAGTGGCGATTCTAATTTCATTCAGAATGGTGATGCTTGCAATTCTACGACGATTCCAACTCGTGATTCAAACTGACTTGTGTTGATAAGAAAGCTTGTAATTCTTGATTATTAACTCTTAGTTGTATTTCAGATTGGTGGTAACAGTTAGAGGTGATGCTTGTAATTCGTAGTGATTCTAACTTGTGATCCTAGCTTGTGATGGCCGAGATTCTTGAATAATCTTGTTGACTGGTAATTTTAGCTTGTGATAATGAATGCAGGTGGTTGCATACGCGATGCTTGTTGTTCCTGTTGATCTGTGATTCTAAGCTGAGATTCTAATTGAACTGTGATATCAGCTTCGTAACCTCAGTGCTTATGGCAAAGAAGTGAAGACTGTAACTGATGATGACTAGCTCCTGACTCTAACTAAAAGAACAGTACGGGAATGCTTATAAATCTTGCTGAGTGATGATTCTTACCTGTGAATCCAACTGCAGGTGAGTGGTGAAGTTTGTAATTTTTTATCACTGATGATTCTAGCATGTAATTCTGCCTGGCGCCGATGGTGAGTGGTGGCGTGTATGATTCTTGTTTACTGGTGATTCTGTATCGTGATTCTGATCGGTAATGATAGTGATGCTGTGTTGGTGAGTGATGGTGCTTGTTATTTTTGTTATTGATGTATAGAGCTTGTGATTCTGACTGGTGCGGTAGGGACAAGAGGATTTTTTTTTTTTTACTGGTGATTCTAACTTGTGATTATGATCAGTGATGCTGATGACTTTATTGCACTGATGATTCTAACTTGTAATTCTGATTGACGATGCTGCTGACTTGATTCCATTGGTGATTCTAACTTGTGTTTCAGATTAATGGTGCTACTTAGTTGACTGTACTGGTGATTCTAACTTGTAAATCTGACTGGTGATGCCGTTGAGCTGACTGCAGTGGTGATTCTAACTAATTTTGGTGGGTGGTGATGTTGAGCTGATTGCAACGGTGATTCTAACTTGCATTTCTGATTGGTGATGACGCTGAGCTGATTACGCTGGTGATTCTAACTTGTAATTCTGATTGGTGATGGTGGTGATTTTGTGACCAGATGGTAATGATGACAGTCTGTGATTCTTGTTATTCTGACTGACTGATGATTCTAAAGTGATTCTGACTGAGTGTGATGGTCCTGAGTGGCGATACTTGTATTTTTTTTATCATTAATGCTTGTGATTCTTGTTAACTAAAATTATTCTAACCTGATGAGTCTTTCCTATGATTCTGTGAGTAGGAAAGCTTAAAATTTACTTTGGTGATTCTTATTTGCACTCCTGACAGATCATCGTGATTTTTCTCGATCGATGATGCGTATTTGTGATTCTGGCTGGTGCTGAACAATGCTTGTAATTCATCTGTGTCTGATGATTCTAACCAGTGATTCTTACCAACTAGTAACGAGTGATTCTAAGTTAATAATAAATGCTAATGAGTGCTGTTACGTACTTGTATAGAGCCTGTGGATTAATGATTCTGTCTTTTTTCTCATGTGATGATATTCTTGTTTTTTGGTGATATATGGTTGAGAATCTGACTAGTGGTAATGACAAGTGGTGATGTTTGTAATGACTGATGGCTGGTGATTCTGATCAGATTCTGTGCTTTTATTTCTTGGTGACTGGCAAATCTAACCTGTGATTCTAAGCCATGTGAAGTGGTAATGCTTGCTGTTCTTGATGACTGGTGATTCTAGATTAAGATTCTGACTAGCGACTGGTGATTCTAAATGAAGATTCTAATAAGTTCTTTATCTTTATAATATAATTAGGAGACTGTTTTGAACCCCTTCAGTGCGAGAGGTGATCCTTAAAATTAATTAAAATATCTGAAGAATGAAAATAAAGATAAAAGAATGAATTAACATAAGGGGAGGTCGCACACACACACACACACACACACACACACACACACGCAGAGAGAGAGAGAGAGAGAGAGAGAGAGAGACAGACAGACAGACAGACAGAGACAGACGGACAGACAGACAGAGGGAATGTTGAAACTACTGTATATACAACTTGCGACAGACACTAAGAGATGCTTCAGTTTGTTTACGTTCAGCCAAATCAAGGAGAGAGAGAGAGAGAGAGAGAGAGAGAGAGAGAGAGAGAGAGAGAGAGAGAGAGGCCACAGGATGATCGAGTTATACAATGAGGATGCTGCTCGTAGCCTGTAGATGAAGCTAACTATGCACTAGTCTCCCCCTCACTCTCACCGATGCCCTGTTGGCCCTTCGTCTAGTCGGCTTCGTAACGCTTTTTCCTCAGCGAATTAGTCAGTTAAATGCACCTTAATCCCTTCATTACAGTGCCATGTTTATTATATTTCATTCTGTTTGTTACCATCATCTTGCTACTTCCATCAACCACTTCAGGAGGATGACATTTAGATACAACGATTTAAGTCAATGACAGGGTTGATTAAGGCGACATCTAACTGCCGCACTTCAGTGAGTTTCTTCAGAGCTGAATAAAATCGTCTGGAGACAGCAAGAACGAAATAAAAGCAGATCTCTCCCGTACTAAAGGCGCTAACACTCCTCTGTATGTTATTTTAGCTTTGAAGTAGTTAGCATAAATAAGACGTAATTAATCATGGCCGAAAAAAAGTAAACCAGTAAGGAGAAAGTGGTATACAAAGCCTTCCATCCCCACCAGCATACGCCTTACAAGTACCGAAAGACATGTATATACCTCCCCAAAGTTCGACGAATACATAGCGGAAAAAACGATCTGAAATACGCGCCAGTAGAGATAGGGTTTTCATTGAACTTTGCCAGTTGTAAATTATCTTCAAACGGAACTGGGAATATAGTTATTTCTTTGCCCATCTCCGTATATAGCAGGCTGGTGTATTTTGGAATTTGATTATGAACACTATGCTTACAGGATATACTACTCTATACGCAGGAATACACTTGTAGGGAAGAAGTGCTAGGGGTCCTAAATCCACGGGAATACGGCTCCCTGACAACTTTTACTTACCATTATCATTTTTCCCTTATCATTATCTATCCACTTATGGCACTTGCAGATTCCTTCGTGTGGTAGATCAGTTGGCGCCGACCATTTATTCACTTGATGTGTTACTACCTTCAGTAATATGCCAAATTGTTTCTTGTCCCCCAGGTAACCATTTACTACAATGGATGGTAACCTTATAGCCAAATGGACGCCTGGTGGGTTAGTGGGTTAAGGCGCTACAACCGTCTGTGGTCCATTAGGGTTTACATCTGAGGGTTGCTCGGACTCTTATTCTCGGAGGCTAAGGAAGCTCCCTAACACCTTTTCCTTACCGATTTATTTTGGATATGGGTGGTTAATATTGTGTGTTATGTTTGCAGAGTATGGTGATATTACAGTGACGTACGTAACACAGAAGAGGACAGCAAGGTGTAACAAGCTAAATCAATCATTTAGGAGTAGGTGTTAGAGGGCTTCCATAACCGGCGAGAGTACTGGCATCGGTGTTTATTCCTCACATAACACTACTCACGGAAGAACAACTGGTCACCCTTGCCTTCAAAATCTGGACTTTGTTAGCTAGCTTCTCTCCGGCCTCCTGTGCTTCTAATGGGGCGATAAAGATTATAGAATGCACAGATAGAGTGTTTAAGCCCTTTGTTTCGAGGTTTACTATTTCCTAACCCTTTTTTCAATTCTGCATTTTTCTTAACTCCACCAGCCAAAGATGTTATATAAATTCTCTTTTTGTTATATCCAGTCGATTCTACTTAGGGTGAAATTAAAGATCGAAGCTCTGTTTAGCTCCTCTCGTTCAAAAAATCTCCGATGAGCTGAAAACAAGCTTTGAAAAATAGCAGAAATACAACACACAAAGGCTGTAGCATGGAAAATATAGCCAGGCAAATAGATACGGTCAGCCTCGGACAAAAGTAATGATCCAGTCCACTGCAATAAGTAGCGAGCCAATGAACAATGATTTGAGGGGCAATAATAAAACAGTTAGAGCCCATCATACTTTCCAGAATATCACGTTGAGTTTAATAATTGTTTGATTCAAAGTGGAACGATATTTCTTTGTCTTATTTCCTCCTCCTCCCATCAAAAACACCTTCACCTCATCCCTCCATCTCGTTCTCGATATACAGTATATCTCTCTCCTTCTTCCCTCAAATGCACTCTCATTTTAGTCATCCACCTTTTGCTTGGTCTTCGTCTCCTTCTCCTATCAAATTCACCGTTATTTCATCCGTCCCTCTCGTTCTCGATCTTCCTCTCCTTCTCCCATCAGATTAACTTTATCTGTCCATATCGTTCCTCGTTTTCCTCTTCTCATCAAAACACTTTCATTTTAATTTTGTCAACGACTGTACAAGCACGAATACACAGATAGAAGAAGGAGTAGATAAATGTAAGTACAGAAGGGAAAAAAATAACAATTATATACACGGACAGAGACAGACAGACAGACACAAACAGATAGACAGACTGATTGACTGAATGATAGAGACAGAGCAGAATGATAGAAACAGATACAGTTAATGATTGAAACAGAGAAGATATAGAAACAGACAGACGGACAGACACAGATAGACAGAAAGACAGACAGAGAGACAGACAGATAGACAAGCAGACAGACAGACAAATACATGAACATAGTCAACCTACGCACATCCTGCACTAGCCACCACATCACCACAATTTGGCATAACAACCCGCCACCTCACCCACGCCAGCCCACAATATCTCTGAATCATTTCCGAACGAGATATATTTTCTTTCTTCTTCTTTTTTTCTTTTTTTTTTTTGTATGCTGTTGCTGCTTCCATCCGATTTTCTTCAGTTCAGAAAAAAAAATCGTGGTGAAGTCTCATCTGTACAATGTTATTATTATTATTATTATTATCATTATTTTAACCTCATCAGTTCGGCCATATGGTGAGGATGGGGCATGAGAGACTAACTAGAAGAGTGAGCGAGCGAGATGGAGGGGGAAGAGGAGGAGATGGGGGGCGGAGACCAAGGATGAGATGGAGGGACGAAGTGGGGAGATATATAAGATGGGGAGAGGGTGTGTTGGAGGGGGGTCAAACAAATGGCAGAGGACAGGGCGACGTGGTGGTGATTGGTTTGAGGTCACTCCTCACGGGAAGTCTCTGGCAACTGATAGATAGTTTGGTGACG
>NC_137064.1:26081736-26089236 GCF_032717465.1 Coenobita brevimanus | reverse complement strand
CACTGTTTACATTAACTCCCTATCTCTTTATCTATCTCACCGCATCTTCTTTTGGTCTTCCTGTTTTCGGAATCATTTTTTTTTTTTTTATCATCATCATCATCATCAGCAGCAGCAGCAACAACAGAAGCAGCAGCGCCATCATCATCATTATCTCCAGGCATCCCATTTGTTCCTTCCTGGCAGCTTCATTATCAGTTTCCTTCTCTGATTTTATATCCTTCCCCTCAGGCCTTCTTCCCTCCCGTTCCCTTCCCTCCCTTCTCTCTCCTCTCCTTCCCATTCCTCTTCCTTCCTCTCTCTTACCTTACTTCAACTTCCCTTTTCTCTCCTCTCCTTCCGTGTCCCTCCTCTCCCTTTCTTCTCCCTCCTAACCTTTCCTGTCACTCCTTTAGCTCTCCCTCCCTTTCTCCCTTCCTACCCCCTTCACTCTTCCTTCCTTCCTTCCCCTCTCCCCTCTCCTCTCCTCCATTCGCTTCCCCACTCCCTTTCCCTTCCATTTTCTTCCTCTTTCCATTTTTCTCATTCCTCACCTCATAACCCCCCTCCTTGTCCTTCCCTCTCCTCTCTTCCTTTCCTACCTCCCTCTCTTATTTTCCTCCAGTAATTTTCCTGTCCTACCCTCACCTCTTCTCACCTCTCCTTTCCTTTTCTTATTTCTTTCTTACTTCCTTTTCTTCTTCCCTTCCTTCCCCCATCTCCCTCCTCGTTCCTTCCGCTAGTACCTCCCTTCTTACCTCTTCCTGTCCTCTCTCCCACTCCCATTCCTCTCCTAACCCTCCACTACTCACCCCTCCCTCCTGATCCTCTTCCCTCCCTGTTTCTCCCCTCCTCCCACCCTCTCCTTCCCACTCCCCCTCCCACCTTCTCCTTCCCTCTTTTCCCCTCCCACCTTCTCCTTCCCTCTCCCCCTCCCACCTTCTCCTTCCCTCTTTTCCCCTCCCACCCTCTCCTTCCCTCTCCCCCTCCCACCTTCTCCTTCCCTCTTTTCCCCTCCCCTTCCCCACTCCCCTCCCGCATCCTCTCCTTCACCTTGATCTTCCTGATGCTCTAATTTGGCACTTCCACGAAATAGAGCTTCCTGCATCACGCCGCCTCCCTCACTTCCCTCTTTCCTTCAGTCTGGATCGTACTACGCTGAATATACCAAGTGCTTCCTTTATGATTATTTGGGTTAATATTTTATCATTTCCTTAGCTACTGTGACTGCTTTTTTCACTCTCCTTTTTAATTTTCTTTTGCCGAGGTATAACTCCATTTCATTGGTTATATTTAAACCTGCACGCGTAGCTTGAGGGGGTTCCGTATGTGGTTAGGTTTGTCTGTCTATCTTCCTGTCTGTAAGCATCATTATAGGAAACTATTTTAATGAGTTGCGCCATTTTTAGAATAATGACTGAGAACCGTCGGAGGAACAGGTGATTAAATTTTGTCAGAAATTAGTCGTCAGTCAAGGTCACGGGGAAACATAAACTCAAATATTGTAGTTTTGATCCATTTAATTAGACCTAACTTGGTTGTAAGGCTTGAGGGGGAGACAAGATGAAGTAATTCTATTTTGAGAACAGTCTACCGAAAAGTCACAGAGGTGGGTCAGAGGTGAGTCATTAAATCGACCGTAGGGAGCGGATGTTGCACTGTCCTAGCACTCTTTCCTGTTTTCACGAACGTTTGCCTTCATACATTTCCTGTTTCCTGTGTTTGCCTTCATACATTTACCTGTCTTTTGTACCGATCCATGAGTGATCTTCAGCGACATCATTCTTCCAAGTACTGAGGCATGTGGTGATAGTAAACGGTGGATATGACGGTGCACAGGCCCATATTACCCATGTCAGTTTCAGGAGGGCTCAGGGCTGGACTACCGTAGTTTAGAGATCACTGAAGCCATAGGAGGCCCCGTACGTCCCCGGCAAAGATTAACGTGATAGAAATACCCACAATCAACTCTTGGATTCGAACCGTAGCGCGATAAGACACGGCCTATGCCAACTCGAGACTTCTATCACAAGAACACCAAAGCGTCAGAAGATGTGAATAAACGCCACCACCACCACCATCATCGTCATAAACATCATCATCATCATCATCATCATCGTCATCATCATCCCGACTTCTTAGTGAGATGATGTGAATAAACACCATCATCGTCATCATCCCGACTTTTTACTAGTGGAATGAGGTGAATAAACAGCATCGTCATCATCATCATCATCATCATCATCATCAATTCTTTTCCCACCGAGGGATGGGGCGAAGTGAATTAACAAAACCATAAACGAACATTAAATAAACAATCATGCATATTCATCCTGCCAGAGTGACCTACTTCAGTGACTATACTGTTGACTTTTCTAGCTTGTGTGTTTCCTTTTTCCTACTTCAGCATCCTACCCACCCCCCGCTGAGAGAGAGAGAGAGAGAGAGAGAGAGAGAGAGAGAGAGAGAGAGAGAGAGAGAGAGAGAGAGAGAGAGAGCGAGAGAGAGAGAGACCAGGATATTGCTTAATGACCAAACTATGCCAGTCACAAACGTTACTGCTTTCGTGGAAGGGGTAACGGACGGCTAAATAGGGTAACGGTATTCTAGGTCACTAAGAGCTTCGTAACACCTCTTCCTTACCGATTTATTTTCCATATTTCTCATTAATATTCTTTTGTATCAATTATAATGTCTTGATACCGACTCAGAATGCATCAAAGCTACTCAGAACAAGACCTAAAGACCTAAAGTGAGAGTCCGGAGATGGAGTGCAGAGGAGGCAGTGAGAAATGATGATGATGATGATGATGATGATGATGATGATGATGATGATGATGATGATGATGATGATGATGATGGTGGTGGTGAAAATACATTGTACAGTATATTTTCGTACAATACATAAATTCTCTCTCTCTCTCTCTCTCTCTCTCTCTCTCTCTCTCTCTCTCTCTCTCTCTCTCTCTCTCTCTCTCTCTCTCTCTCTCTCTCTCTCTCTCTCTCTCTCTCTCTCTCTCTCTCTCAACAGAGTGAAGGTCCCTCATCACAACGCAAATGAAGATGGAGTGATAAAGTGGGTGGGGGGGAGAGGGTGGGGGAGTGAGGTGAGAGAGGAGAGGAGGAGGATAGGGGGATGAAAGGAGGGGTAGAATGAAAGAAAGAGGAAGGGATGAGAGGGGGGGGGGAACTTGGAGGAGGGGGCAGAAGGGAGGAAGAGGAGAGAAGGGAAAGGTAGAAGAGAAGAGAGGGTAGGAGGGGGTAAAGGATGGGAAGGGACAGGTTTGGGGGGAGGCATCTGATGCATTTAATCTGTTATTGGAATGAGGGTGGGGAAAGGGAGAGGGAGGGGGATACAGAGGATGAGGAGGGGGAGAGGGATGTAGTTAATATCTTCTGTCTCTTTCAACTGAGCGAGGGAAGGGAGGAAAGAGATGATCTGTAGAGGGAAAGGAAGGGAAGGAGAGGGAGGGGGTATGACCAGGAAGGGAAATGGAAGGGAAGGGAAAGGAGTGAAGAGGAGTCATCAGGAGAGGAAAAGGAAGGGAAGGGGAGGGAGGGAAATGGGTTTTTAGGAGGGATGGGAAGGGAAGGGAGGTGAGGGAGGAAAGGATGAGGGGAAGACAGGTAGGGGCTGAGGCATCTGCACAGTTAATAATCATGTCTTACTGTGAATGAAAAGTTAGAGTAATTTCACGTAAGCGGTTTTACTGGTGTGTGTGGAATTAGAGGCTTTATTAACGTTAACACCATTTTTTATTTTTATAACTGAGAAAATTCCTATCAGTTGAAAGGCTGAATACCAAAAAATCTCCACCAAAAATTTTGCTGCTAATTTCGGGTAAATCTTTTTCTTTTCTTTTTTTCCCTGAGACAAATATTGGCCAATCAGTCTTAAAAAAAAAAAAAAAAAAAAAAAACTACCCTCATCAGCCACATTTCTACTATGGAAACCCGTGTTTATGGCGCTGAGGTTAACTTCAGATTTTTTATTATGCAAAAATCTCCGTAAATGATAGATGATTACTGTACAAAAATATTCATAAATTGCATGTTTCTCTAATTTTTTTCTTACGCCTTTTAGTCAGTAGTAACACCTGAGCCTGTAGTAAATAATGAACTTGAAAAATGAATGTGAAGAAAACCACTAATATATTTTTTCTATCGTTTTCAGGTGAGAATTGCGAATGAATGGAGGGGATAGTAAAACAGGTGAAGTAAGTCAATTGAAACAGGTGAGAAATATGAGGTAAAGCACGTAAAGAAGCGTGAGAGGTGAGAAAGCTTCAACAGGTAATGTATGACAGATATGAAGGTGAGAGATATAAGTGACAGAGGTGAGATTGGTGGGATATGACGGAGGAAAAAAAAATTATAGATATGACAGGGGTTAAGTAGGTGAGAGGGATGACAGGTGTTACAGAGGAAGGATATATAACAGAGGATTAATCGGTGAGATGTGACAGAGGTGAGACAGATGAGATATATGAAAGAAGTGAAAGAAGTGAGAGATTTGACGCAGGTGACGGAAGTGAGTTATGTGAGAAATATGACGGGGATGCGACATGTTTTGCTATCACTGTGCTTGGAAGTGGTTTAATGCAAGAATTTTACCCTAAACTGCTGTACCTTAACACTAGGCAAAATTTCAGCATGTGAGTGTGATTCTTCCAAGGGTGAGGCATCTGACGGGTGACACAGGTGAGGAAACAATAGAGCAGGTGCAATGTGATGGTTGCTCAGGTGTAACTAATTTAACCTTAGCTGTCTGAGGGGGAGGAAGGGGAAGAAGGGGAGAGAGGTTGAGGTTGAAGAGATGTATGGAGGAAGAGAGAGGAAGAGGAGGAGGAGAATGAAGAGGAAGAGGAAGAGGATTAGTAGGAGGAGAAGGAGGAGAAGGAAGAGACAGGAGATTGAGGAAGGGAGGGAAGGAGAGGGAGAGATAAAAAAAATCAGCTAGTATAAAGACAAGAAGACGGGAGGGAAGCAGTTTAAAAGGGGAAGGGCAGTGAGGGATGGGAGATAAGCAGGTAGAGAAAAAGGGATTCTGGGAAAAGAAGGAAGAGACAGGAAGGAAAAAGAGAAGGTGGGGGATGGAGAAGAGAGGGAAGGAGATGGATAAGAAGAGGGATTAAGAGGAGGAGGAGAAGAGGAGGAGGAGGAAGAAAATTATGGAAACAGAAGGACGGAGGTCGAGAACAGGAGGTGGGAGAAGGAGAGGAAGAAAATGGAGACGCAGAGAAGGGAAGAAGAGGAGGAAATGGAGAATGGGAACTCGAAGGGGGTGAAGACAGGAGAGAAGTAGAGAAAAATGAGATGAGGGAAAAGAGGGAGAAGGGGAGTTGGGAGGAGAAATGAAAGGGGAGGGGATGAAACAGAATGAACTGAAAGAGAGAGAGAGAGAGAGAGAGAGAGAGACGAGGAGAGGGAGAATGGTAAGATGAGAGAATGGGGGGAGTAAGAGATTGAGCGAAAGGGGAAGGGGAGGAGAAGGGGTTGAAACAGAAGGAATGGGAAGGGGGAGGGAGTGGAAGAAGGGGAGAAAGAGAGGTTGGGAGGGGGAGAGGAGATGGGGAAAGAGGGGTAGGGAAAAGAAGGTGAGGAATGAGAATGAAATAAACTAAGTGGCAGAAGAAGAAAGAGGGAAAGCAGCAGAGGAGGTGGAAAGGATTACACAGGATTACACAGGAAAGCAAACAGCAACAGACCTTATGGTCCTTTCGAGGCTGCTTGTTAGAGAAAACTATGACTACAAGATCTAACTCTACATGTTGAAGGATAAGGATAGTAAAGCAAGAAGGCTCCCCCCCCCCACCAAACCCTCCAGGAAAAAGTGAGAAAAACCACCATGCAGCATGGAAAAACTGACATGGAAATTTTATAGGAAACACTGGAAAGGAAAAGTCACATTCTATAATACTTTATCTATAAGCTACCCGATAGAGTAACCTGAAAGAGAAAGTAAACAAATAAAATAATAGTTACGGCATGACATTATAAACCGGTTACATTGAGTTAATGGGAAGTTTGTGGACATAACGTGGAAGCTACACACTGCACAGTGTGGATGTTTAGGGGTGGTACAGCAGTCTTGCCTGGCGCTTTTAAGGTAGGCAGCAGTCAATCAGGTCCTAGCTCCGTTTGCTCCACTGAGACAAGGAACTCTCCCATGTGGGACAAGTACACAAGTTTCATCCTGAAGCAGTGACCCCTGGTACATTAAAAAAAAATCCGATGGTGGTCACTTGACTAACAGGGACCCTCAGTGATCCACAGCCCATCACAGGTCGAAAGTAAGAGTAGTGACCGTTAACTCAGGGTTATCTGTGCAGATCCTAATCTGTGCTTATATTGCTTTCTTTGCACTGGGGAGATTGAAAAGTATATAGGACGGGTGTCTTAGATAAAAGGGGACTGCACAGTGCACAGTGTGGATGTGCAATGCACAGAGTGGATGTTTAGGGGTGGTGCAGCAACCTTCCCTGGCGCTTTTTAGGTAGGCAGCAGTCAATCAGGCAATAGCTCCGTTCACTCCACTGAGACAAGGAACTCTCCCATGTGGGACAGTACACAAGTTTCATCCTGAAGCAGTGACCCCTGGTACATTAAAAAAATCCCGATGGTGGTCACTTGACTAACAGGGACCCTCAGTGATCCACATCCCATCACAGGTCGAAAGTAAAAGTAGTGACCGTTAACTCAGGGTTATCTGTGCAGATCCTATTCTGTGCTTACTGTATATTACCTCATTTGCTTTGGGTAAATCGAATAACGTATAATGACGTGACGTGACGCTGTTAAGTTTACGGGGTGTCCTGTAGTCACGAGGGGACTGCACAGTGTGGATGTTTAGAGGTGGTGCGGCAGCCTTGCCTGGCGCTTTTAAGGTAGGCAGCAGTCAATCAGGCCCTAGCTCCGTTCACTCCACTGAGACAGGGAACTCTCCCATATGGGACGAGTACACAAGTTTCATCCTGAAGCAGTGACCCCTGGTACATTAAAAAAATCCCGATGGTGGTCACTTGACTAACATGGACCCTCAGTAATCCACAGCCCATCACAGGTCGAAAGTAAGAGTAGTGACCGTTAACTCAGGGTTATCTGTGCAGATCCTAATCTGTGCTGATATTGCTTTGTTTGCACCGAATAACTTGAAAATGTATAATATCGTGACGCAACACTATGTACGGGTACATTGTTTACGGGGTGTCTTGTAGACTAAGGGGGCATGAACTTACATGTACCGTAGCTATAAAAGCAAGTTATTCGGACAGAAAAAGAGTCAGCTGAGGATTTTCATGCAAATACTTGTCTAATTTGTTTTTGAATGTCTCAATTGAGATACTGTTCACGGTGTCTGAGGGTAATCTGTTTCAGATATTTTGTAAGGAATAGGAGAGGACTTAGAAAAAATGGGGATGATGAAAAGAGATGGAGTTCACGAAAGAGAAGGGAGGAGAGTGAGAGTAATGCCAGGACAGACCACACACACACACACACACACACACACACACACACACA
>NC_137064.1:26021736-26076736 GCF_032717465.1 Coenobita brevimanus | reverse complement strand
TAATTGGGTATGCGAGTAGGTAGGTAGGTACTTACTAGTTAGACACAGTAAGTAGGAATGTGGGTAAGTAGGTGGTAGGTAGGTAAAGTAGATAGGCAGACAGATAGAACTGGTAGGTAAGTAAGCAGATAAATACTGTAGGTTGATGGGTAAGTACGAAGGTAGGTAAATACGATGTTTAAGTTCATAAGTTGGTAGGGTGGATAGGTAAGAGGGTAAACAAGTATGTAGGTAAGTAGGTAAATAGGTAGGTAGGCAGGTAAGTAAACAGGTAGGTAGGCAGGTAGGTGGGTGCGTGGCGTGGGACAGAGACGGATGGTGCTGTGAGGGGAGGGGTGGTGCGCTCAGGTGTGGCAGGTGCACGGGTTTAGCCAATTTTAGTCTTGCTACGCCACATGATATCATTTAGCTTACTAAATACTTATAGGCGATTACGATAGCATTAAAAACAACCTCTGGGCATGAAGGGCTTACAAATAAATGTCCTCAAATCCACAGCAGACGGTTTTGTTTTACTTCCGCTACAACAAGACGATTTTTTACTACTTTGGGGAGTGTCAGCCTGCATCCCATATTACACAATGCAATCAGCAGCCATACAGGAAGGCCAGGTAAGCTCCATCGTTGTCAAGTGCTTCAAAAATTGTCGTCAAAATTTTGGTGTCTGCATCTCACCTCTCGATTTCGGATTTAAGCATTTGACCCTCAGATAAAAATTTGGCTGCTGTCACCACTTAGGATTTTGTTATATTTTTGCAACAGCCTGATTTTATGCAACTTAGAGGGGACGAGTAACAATGTATGAGTTGCTCCTTAATTGGGCACATGATGGCTCAGAGATTTTATTCTTGGTAAGGTCAGACGATTTTATTCAGCTAAAAAGAACCTGCCCAACAAAGCGCTAAAATAGTCTTCATTAACACAAAGAAGAGAGAGAGAGAGAGAGAGAGGGAGGGAGAGAGAGAGAGAGAGAGAGAGAGAGAGGGAGGGAGAGAGAGACGTGGACAGCGAAGGGAAAGACTGAAATAAGAATGAGAGGGATGCGAGAGGCTAGGCGATGGAAAAGACGGGAGAAAGAATAAAAAAAGAAAAATTGTGAAAGTGAGGGATATGGAGAAGAAATTCAATGAGGAAGGAGGAAAACCTGAGTAAGCAGGAGAGGGACGAAGAGAGGCAAAGGACGGGATGAGGAAGGACGAAGAGAATGGTTGCGGTAAGGAAGTGATGGGGAAGAGAGAGAGAGAGAGAGAGAGAGAGAGAGAGCAAGGGGCGTGGGGCATGAATGTGAAAGGTAACGGAAGAGGAAACAAAGGGCAAAGGCGAGGCGGGCATTAAAGAGGTGAAAGGACATAGCAGGAATAAAAAAAACAAAACAGTAGACAGGGCAGCAGAAATGCATGGGAGAGATGGAAGGGTAAGGTAGGGTAAGAGTGACTGTGTGAGAGGAAAGGACAGTGCAGGGATGATATAGCAGTGAAGGGCAAAGGTGTAGAAGCTGGCAGAGGGGAAGAACTAAGCAGGGGAGGAAGGGTCAAGAGAAAGGTGAAAGACTGTCGCTCGATCAGTTTTGTGCTGGCCTCTTCCTTTGGCGACTGTGATGTGGGTTTAATATTACTGACTGCTACTGAGTTTATGGGGTGGACGCCTATAATATAAAGCCTGTCTGTAACAATCAATTAACCAAACCTACACCACATCACTGTCTACTACCACTACCCTCTGTTTCACTCTCCGTACCTAATATATGTCATACCCTCTTTTTACCCCCCCTCTTCCTCTTAAAATGTATCCTTCTGAAACAAGGAGAGGGGAGGAAGTGCAGGAATAAGAGGGGAAAAAATAAATAGTACCGAAAACAAAGGCCGAATAAGATGAAAGAAAAAGTGAAGCAGAAGCAGGACAGAGTAAGGGGCCAGAAGCAGAGATGAAAGGGCAATGATGGAAATGGCAGAGGAGAGGTGATAGAGGCAACGTGAAAGAGAACAGAGCAAGGGTTGAAAGGGCAGGAGAAACAAAGAAAGATCAAGGTAAGAAAGGGTGGGACAGGAAGAAGCGTGCGAATGGGAAGGATAGGATAGGGCAAAGGTTGAAAGGACAGAGAAGGGGGCAAGGTACGAAAAGGCAAGAAAGGACAGGGCGGGGCAAGAGTTCAGAGGACATATGCATAGGATGAGAGGAGAGAATAAGGTAAGACTGAATAGGCAGGGAAAAGCATGGGAGAAGGGATATAAGTGGGCAAGGACGGGGCAGGGGAGAAGGGTACAAATAGACAGGGGTTGAAAGGGAAAGGGTGAAGAGTCTGAGTGGGTAAGGAGGAGGGGGATAAGTGGGCAGGAGTTAAGAGGACAAGAGGTGCACGGGGGAAAGTGTGCAAGTGGGCAGATGGAAGGACAGGTGCCGATGTTAAGACGACAATGTAAGGTAAAAGTGAGGAGGCAGGGAAAGGCAGGGCATGGGTTAACAGGATAAGGGAAGGGCAAAGAGGAAGAGTGTACGTGGGCAGGGGTTGAGAGGGCAAGGGTGAGAGGCAGGACAGGGGGAGCAAGGGCAAGAAAGGGGCAAGGGGGTGAGGGGGCATGATGCGGGTGGTGGCAGACAGTGGTGGACCGTGAGTGTGTTTATACATTAGCTGGTGGCCAAGGTTACTGCAGTCTAACGGAGCCTCTCTCACTCACTCACTCAGTCTGACTCACCCACCCACGCTCTACCTCACTCAATGACTCACCCACCCTCAATCATTCACCTTAATCCTGACCCACTCAACAAATTCATCGTGACTCAGTTGATCACTCACCTACTTTCTGCCCCATTCACTCACCATGATTCGCCCACCTTGCTTCACTCATTCAATCACCCTGACTTGCCTGCCTAGCTTCATAAACTCACTTCTTGAATCACCTAACCTGGTTCACTCTGACTCACCCATCTTGCCTCATTCACTCACTTTGACTCACCTACTTGCCTCATTCACCCACTCATTCACCCACTCATTCATTCAGTCACCCATCTTGTTTCACTCTGACACTCTCCCTACTACAGTCACTGACTCACTGGCCCACCCACCCTTATTTACTCTGACTCACACACTCCTCCTTACTTACGTTCTAAATCACTCACCTGGCACTCATTACTTCACCCTGCCTCACTTCTATTCTGCTTCTTCTTCGGTCACACTCACTCACTCTCTCACCTGCTTTACTGACACTCTGATTTGTCATGCTTCACTAATTTGCTGCTCTCTCACAACCTCACTTTCACCCTCTGACTCACACTGATTCACACTTCCTCATTCACATTTTCACTCACCGTCACTCTCTGACTCATTCACTCTCTGACTCATCCTCATTCACTCATTCTGTTCACTTTCTCCCACCCACCCACTCACTTTCATTTTGACTCATCCTGATTTACTCATACGCAGCCTCTTACTCATTCCTGAGACTCTCTCACCCAATGTTTACCCTGCCTCACTCACCCTTTTCCTAACCCATCACCCTCTAATTCACCCTGGGGCACTCACTCACTCACCCATTCTGACTCACCTTTCACCATTCATTCATTCATTCATTTATTCATTCATTCACTCACTCTGTTTCAGTCGAATTTACCTTGCCTAACTCTCTCTCTCTCTCTCTCTCTCTCTCTCTCTAAGGACAGAGAAGTGGTTGTGATGCCACCTAGCGGTAGTAAAAGAGACTACTAAAATGCTTTGTAAGTGTGAGTACGTAAGTAACGCTACATCATCATCATCATCACCATCATCACTTATAAGTACTGTTACTTTTATTACTGCTCCTGCTTTCATCTTTACTACTACTACTACTACTACTACTACTACTACCACTACTACTACTAGGTACTACTACTACTACTACTACAACCGCTACCATTTTCACTCCTAGTGGTAGCAGTAATAGTAGTAGTAGTACCGTAGTAGTAGCAGTAGTAGTAGTAGTGGTAGTTGTAGCAGTTGCAGCAGCAGCAGTAGTATTAGTAGTAGTAATAGTAGTAGTAGTAGTAGTAGTAGTACACGAACAAAGAGAATGAATGCTGGAGGCAAGGCCACCCCTATACCCTCCTGGTAACAAGTAAATGTTACGTGGGTCCTTGAACGTGCATTCGTTCTATCCCCTGCCTTACAACAACAACAACAACAACAACCACTGCTACTACTACCATTACTACTACTACTACTACTACTACTACTACTACTACTACTACTAAGGAACTACCACCGCCTCTGCCGCCAATACTACCACTACCACGACCTTTGTTATTGCCGCAGCAGCTCTTGTATTATTATTACACACGCAGCTTACGAAGCAAGAGCGGGTGTTTGATTGACGTGTGTGTGTGTGTGTGTGTGTGTGTGTGTGTGTGTGTGTGTAAACAAAATTAGTCATATAATTCTTACTCTATTTTTACCAAATTTATCGGAAGGGTATAGCGACAGCCAAGGGGTTCACCTATCGTTTTTTTCTTTATATATATATATATATATATATATATATATATATATATATATATATATATATATATATATATATATATATATATATATATATATATATACTGTATATATAACAATACCTCAAATGTCAAGCTCATAGAATTAGCCAAGGTTTCTCGTACCCGATATCAATGTAATACAGCTTTTCATGATTAGACCAGACTAGGTGGAAGTGTTCAGGATAATGCAGGAACAAAGGGATGCGGTTTTGAAAACAGCCAAAGTCCAGGTCACGGAGCAAGGTCAAAACTCGAATCGTGTGCCTGTGTGAAGAAATAACAATGGTAGTTTAGATCCTGTTGGAATGAAATTTGATGGAAGGGTTGAGGACCAGGCAAGGAGGTGACCTATAGTTTTGGAGAATAGTAGATTAAAGGTTAACGTCACATGGCAAGGCCAACTTAAGCAGTTTTTATTTGATTTCCGCCAAACTTTGTGGAAGTGTTCAGGGCAAGGCAAGGTTAAAGAAATTCTGTTTTGAGAATAATCAATCAGTGGTCAGTGTGGCAGAGAATAGCCAGAAGTCACGGTCACAGGGCAAAGTCAAATGCTCAGCCATTAGAGGAACTGATGGCCTCGAGTCTTGTACTCTGTGAGTGATTCTCCTCCTCCTTCTCCTCTTCCTCCTCCTCCTCCTCCTCCTCCTCCTTCTCCTTCTCCTCTTCCTCCTCCTCCTCCTCCTCCTCCTCCTCCTTCTTCTTCTTCGTGTTATAATAACAATAAAAAAAAAAATAATAATAATAATAATAATAATATTATTATTATTATTATTATTATTATCATTACCACTGTTACTACTACTACTACTACTAATACTACTACTACTACCACCACTACTACTACTAATATTACTACTATTACCACTACCATTACTATTACTACTATTACTGCTACTGCTGCTATTATTATTTCATTTTCATATCACTTTTATCACTGTTTACCACAATCATTACAATCGTCATCACCATCCCAAAAGCCTTAACCTACAAACCACACCACCCCACTCATGATTACCACACCACCTCCACCCCACTACCACCCCACCCACATCCCATCCCACCCCACCCCACCCCACTCGCCAAAAAGCCCCCCTCTCCCCTTGTGTATAATCAGATAAGCACACCCTACGTCTCATTTTTGCAGGCAAGAGTACGAAAAAAACAGGCCAGTCTGCAGTCCCGTTCGTGTGACCTCCCTCTTTCCTTGCTGTATTCTAGGGAAGAGTGTGACTGGGAAAAAAATATCGGACTTAGTTATACGTCTTTCTCCTCCTCCTCCTCCTCCTCCTCCTCCTCCTCCTTTTCTTCTTCTGTTTCTTCGATGTCTTTTTTTCTTCTTCTTGTACGAGCAACATCTCTTTACTCAGCCTTTTCCCATCTAAAGCTGAATGAGGGAGCTGAACTCTAAAGCGATGGTTGTGTGTCATTATCTAAGTGAATGTTTGGGTGCTTTCCTTGTCAGTCACGCTGTCTAAGACTTCGTTGACCGGAGTGTGATTCCCGGATCGGTCAGAATGTTGGGCACAGTCTGTTTCCTCCTTGTCCCCGTTCACCCAGCAGTATATATGGGGACTTGAATGTAACAGTGATTGATGCGGGTCGTTTTCTAGGGATTATATGGTCTTAGAAAAAAATTAATCGTCGAAATTGACCCTCATGAAATCAACAAAAAAAAACTTAGCCTTCTTCTTCTTCTCGCACGAGGCCTTGTTCATGACGCCCTTGGTCACGATCTCATTCAGTCCAGTCTTTGTGTCACCTAGAAATTAAAATAAGGACTTGGATGAACAGTGATGGTTGTATCTTCAGTACTGGTATCTCTCATTTTGATTCTGTTAGGGACTTTTATTTTCTTTTTTCCTTATCTTATCGTTTCTTTCTTTCTTTCTTCTTTCTGCTTCTTGTTCTTGTTCTTCTTCTTCTTCTTCTTCTTCTTCCTCTTTCAAGCATCTAGTCTGTGATTATTTCCTTTTATGCCTTAAAAAGTGCCAGTGTGATTTGTGGAATAAGCAGGTAAGGTTTTTATGCCTTCTCTCTCTCATATTTGCATCTCCCCATTCAGCTCGTTAGTGGGAGATAGAATGGTGATGATGATGATGATGATGATGATGACGATGATGATAATGATAATGATGATGATGATGACGGCGATAATAATGTTGATAATGATAACGGTAATGAGATGAGATAATAATGAAGATGATGATAATGATGATGATATACCGTAAATAATTCTCTTATATCTTCTCTAATTTCTTGATTCTCCCATCCATTTCTTGAGTGAGAAATACGTGTTAGGATGATGACAATAATTCCTTGCATGATGTTACGTTAAGGGAGAGGGAGTGGGCAGTTTCCTTGACCCCACGAAAGACGAGGTTGGGCCAGTGAGTGTTGAGACGCAGGGTATGGGGGGGGGGTTAAGTATTATTAAGTTGTTAATGACGTTGGCTAATTAGGTAGGTCATGCAGGGAAAGTATTTTTGCTGGTTTAGGATCCTTTCTTAGCATCTCTCTAGCAGTTTACCACACATTCTATACTTTAATTTTATTTCTTGTTATTTATTTTCTTTTCAGTACACAAATGGTTTACTAAACTAACATAACTCAATATTTTTATGTATATTCTTAATCCCTCTTAATATGCAAATAGTTTTTTAAAAATCAGTATTTTGTATCCCATTTATTTCCTTTCAGTATATTAATGGTTCTCTAAAAAACATAGCTTATTAATTTTCTGTATCCTATTAATCCCTCTCAGTATACAACTAGTTTACCAATGAGAGAAAAAATCATTATTCTTTTTTATGTTATATATCTCCTTTCAGTATACAAATACTTTGCAAAAAAAGAAAGAAAAAACTAGGTGTTCTTTTTTTATGCTATTTATTTCCTTTCAATATACAAAGTAAAAAGAAAAAGAACGGAAAAAATTTTTACTCTTTTTTATGCTGTTGATTTCCATTCAATATACAAATGTTTCCCCCAAAATCAATATTCTTCTTTACGTTATTTATTCCCTTTGACTGTAAACATGGTTTACAAAAATAATACTTTAGTCCTTTCACCATAAACTGGCCTCGATTTTCGTCACTTTACAGCTTACGTCACGTAGCTCAGTGGAGTAAAAAAGACACTTCCATGACTCACAAAAATTTATATTGATTTTGTGACATTTTACATGCTGGGTGACTCACAAGAACGAAACATCTAAATTGGCTCAATATTTTCGTACGTATATATATAGAATTGCTGAAGGTCAGACTGATTTCACATTACAGTATTGTATACTTTATCTTAGGTATTTCTGAGAAGGTAAAAAGTTAGTTTGATTGTATATTATTAATGTCCGATATTTCTAAGCCATCAGAAGTTCAGAATCGATCTATAAGTCGTCTATTTCTGAAGAACTTGAAATTCTGATTCAGCCTATATAACGTGACAACATTGAGTCTATACACTTTCGTAATAGCTATCTAACAGACGATATTGTGACACTCGGGAAAGATAATAGTACTTAATAGGATAATGAAGACTACAGCAATCTCTTCCAGTTCTAACTCTCCCGTAAACCTAATTGAATGAGTTGAAAGGTGCTCAAGTTGACGAATACGGGAGAAAATGACAACAAAGAAGACAGACAGACAGACAGACAGAGACTTAAACACGCAGACAGATATAAATACATAGCCTCTTTAACATGCTAGTCTGTTGTTCCCTGTATTGCGCATTAGTGTAAGTGTGCTAATTGGGTTAATTGCCGTAACAAGCATATTTACAAGCAGTCCAGACACGGCCGTGGGGTAACGCGCCATGGTTCGAGCCCAATAGGTGGCCGGCATTTTTTTTTTTTTTTTTTTTTTTTTTTAAGCCCTGACAGAGACGTAATATGTTCTCCTACTTTCTTCCAGGATGACATTTTTTTTTAATTCAAACTCTTTAATCCTATGAGGTATTTTGCAATGTGTGTGTGTGTGTGTGTGTGTGTGTGTGTGTGTGTGTGTGTGTGTGTGCTTTATCACTGATCACTTTAGATGAGATTTTTTTGAACTGGCTGGGTTCAATACAAGCTTCACCTTTCCGTACGTTATTAAAGATCCTTCCTAAGTTAAATAAGAATGTCTAGCAGTGCTCTTTCTAAAATTAGAGATACATCATCAATCTGAAGAGGTAATTAATGCCAACTCCAAATGATTTCGCTTAGTTTCGGGCAGCCACATGGTAGTGACGGGATCAGTGTAGGTTGTAGGCTCCCCCCCCCCCACCCTAGTCAAAATGTTTATCCTGAGCCAAATAATGTCATTTTGAGAAAGCAAGAACTAAAGTTTCAAAGGACATCCTCGGCCTGAAGGGATAAAAAAGTGAAAACCATAATTGATGCAAAATGTTAATATTAATAAGTCTGAGACTGTTGTTATTGTTTCTTGTTCTTGTTCTTGTTCTTGTTCTTCTTCTTCTTCTCCTTCTTCTTCTATTCATTATTATTATTATTATTATCATTATTATTATTATTATTATTATTATTAGTAGTAGTAGTAGTAGTAGTAGTAGTAGTAGGTGGTGGCGACCACCATCCACTCACTTGATGTAGTGCTGCCTACTTCTTCCTTAGCCTGTATCATTCTTTTTTTGTCCCGTCACTTCCTATTGCTTTTCTTTCTTTTACAGATGGCTTTACATTGAGTGACAAGCCAAATGGTTTCCTGAAAGCCAACAAATCATTTACAACGCTGGGTAGTAACCATATAACCAAACCGTACGTGCTCCTTACGTGTCAGGAAGTGGGTTGGTGGAGGGTTAGTGCCCCTCCCCTTAAAACAAATAACTCAAAGTCAAATGGCCACCTCTTACGGGATTATGGCGTCTGGCAATAGACAGATTGATAGATTATTATTATTATTATGATTACAGTATTATTATTATTATTATTATTATTATTATTATTATTATTATCATCATTATTATTATTATTCGTTATTATTATTATTATTATCATTATTATTATTATTATTATTATTACTGTTATTATTATTATGATTTCCCATTATCATATAGATATTAAGATAGATTAATCAATAATGGCTGGTTCGCTGGAGATAAGAGTTCTCAGATTAATATGATTATCCAACTTGCTGTAAGAAGCATTATTTTTTACTCACATTTCCACAATTTACAGTCGTTGATAATTAGCCAGGTAATTTGGTGTATGTCAGAGGTGAAGTTTAATATACCTAATGTTTATTGAAAGCCTGGCCACCCTAATATTACCCGATATTCATCTTGAAATTTTTGAAGTTAAATAATTGTGGATTGTTATTACTAAAGAAAAGTGCATACATGGCCAGGCACAAAGTTCGCCCATTATTTCACTGTGTCACCTTCACAGTTAGGGCAGGTCCGTCACTTTCCTTCCTAAAATATATAAGAGAAAATCATGTGTGGACAAAGGAACATACCAAGTTTCTCTCAGCTTAGGAAAATTAGCCCACAGTGGAAAGCGAAAGGTAGAGGAGCTGAAATACTAGGCTAACCCTTGTCCCCACCTGTGCTGCACATACAAAAAATATATAGATAGATAGATAGATATGGATAGATAGATACAGACAGACAGACAGACAGACAGATAGATGGATAGGTAGATAGATATACTGACTGTTTGATTATTTGGTTGATAGATACATAGATAATTTATATATATGTTTATCACAACTCAAATGTTTGTTGAATTTAGACCAGAGTGATGTTTCCCAGCTGGTTTCAGTGTGTGGTAATTCTGATACATAAAAAGATCTGTGGGATGCTGGATTATTCTGCTTTCACATCTTTAGACGGAGGACTTTTTTCTAGGGCATTATGATTTTACACATCCTAAGAAAGAAGCCCCAAAATGAATGAGTTAATGGACTATAATTACCTCCTTCAGTAACTAGATTATGGAGATAGACAGATAGGCTGACAGATAAATAAAGAGATAAACAGAGATAGCTAGATGGAGAGGTAAATAAATAAACAGATAGATGGATCGATGGATAGATAGATAAATGCATAGGTAGATAGACAGATAGAAGTGTAATTAAGTTGACAGATAGATGTAAAATTGAAAAAAATCCTCTGATGATAACTTCCCGCCTCCCCCTCCCCCCCAACATGTGGATAAGAGAGACATCCTGTTTGTGAGCAGGTTAATAAGTGAGAAATAAATACATTATGTAATTACAGTACTGAACCCGGACATATAAAGTATTATTCAAAAGCTCTTCATATAATTCCTCCCACAAGTTGAAGGAAGTCGTCCGGTGGCAGAGAGAGAGAGAGAGAGAGAGAAGGAAATATACAACATTATTGCAAAACTCTTCTTCCTGCTCCTCGGAATGCAAAACGCTGTTGTATTCTTGATATTAAATGGATTTTATTTTGCAAGATGGTTGGCGAGCATCTTTTGCAAATCTTGTCCCTTCCTCTCCCACTCCTGCCCTCTCCCTCATCCTCTGCCCGCATCCTTTCACCCTTGCCCCCACACCTTACTCTCACCTTCCTATCTTTACCCGCATCCTTTCACCCTTGCCCTCTCTCTCTCTCTGCACACACACTTCACCTCTGCCCTCACTCTCATCTTGTCTCTGCTCTCATTCGTGTCATCATCTCATTCTCGCTGTTTCTAGTCTCAGAAGTCACCTATCTCTCACTGTTACATATCTCTCCCAATTAACTCTCACATATCTCTTATCCCAGCTCTCTCACCCACATCTTATCCCTGCTTGTCACCCCTACATTCAACATTTCACTCCTTGATATTTCCAGCCTCACCATTCACGTGTTTTTCACTGTCACGTATCTCTCACTTGTTTACTCTCACGCACTATACCTCTCACCCCTCGCCTCTTACTCTCATCTCATTCCTGCTCCCACTTCCTCCATCATCTCACCATCTAACTCCTTGATGTTTCTGATCTCAACAATTTCAAATCTCTCTCACTACTTCCCTCGATCTCATATACAACTCACACTCCCCATTATCCTTTTCAAGTCGTTTCAAACCCTCACTCATCCTCAGTATTTCACGTCACATTCATCCTTTCTGTAATTTGTCTTTCGCTCCTTTCTTCACTCCTACTTAATCTCTTTCCCCTTCACTTACTCTTATCCTACCCCAACTCTCACTCCCACTTTCTTTTTCATCTCACTTTCACTAGTTTACATTCATCTCTTCTTTGTCTCTAGCTTCTTTCTTTGCTCCCACATACCTCTCACAGCCATACAATACTCATACTCCCATCCTCTCGTTATTTCATTGCAACAATCACCGTGCACTCAACTGACATGCCTCTCATGTCTTTCCTCATTTTTACCTTACCCCTTCCAACACCTCTACGCATATTCTTGTCTCATCCCTACTATTTCACTCTAAACACTCACCCTTGCCCTCACTCTACCGTACCTCTCACTTCTCTCTCTCTCTCTCTCTCTCTCTCTCTCTGGAACCTTTACCCTAACCCTCATACTTTGAAAATTCCTTCAGTTCTACCAGCCTTTTCAAAGCTGAATAGAATTGTCTGATGTTAGTCCAATGCAGTGGAAAAATCGCTCTCGTAGTGAAGAGGTTGGCTGTACCCTATGTTCAGTCTCATCGTCTCTACTTGCACTCATAATCCCATACAATCACCCTCACTCCTACTCTCACTTTCTCCCCAGCCCTCACACTAGCCATCATCCCATCCTCATCCCAACCCTTTCACTCATCTCATTTTCACCCCTTACCTGCGACTAACCTGTTCTGCATTTTAATTACAGCCAGAGTCAGACGATTTTACCATGATCAAGAAAATCCTAGGGCAGTGAAAATGTTAAAATCGACAATGGTTAACGATATGACAGAGAATAATGAATTTCGCATAGGATTTCAGCTCACGGCAGACGATTTTATTCATATCACTCACAGTAGTCAAATGGGTTAACTTTATCCGTTATCCTCTTTCGTCCTTACTCTAATAGGATTGCTTTCACAGGACGGAACCGGGCCACATCCACAGCTTGAGGAATAAGTCGTGGGTTGATGAAATTCGATGAGCCTTTCAGTCTCCTAGGTTACTGATCAGATCCACCGTCCAACCCGACTACCCTTTAAAATCAGCTAAATTGAATGGAGTTAGGGATCTTCGCCAGGTTAAAACACAGGCCTTTACTGCCACTCATCTTCCCTTGCCCTCACCTTCACACCTGCCCTCACCTCTATCTCATCCCGACCTTACCTCACCCCAGCCCTCACTCTACCCTTATCCCACATCGCTCCACCTGTTCTCCCCCCACCCTAACCTTCACCCCATCTCTCACCCCCTTCTCATCACTACCCCACGCAACCTTTACTCCATTCCCGTCTCCACCTTACCCTAGGTCCACACTCTTGCCTCATCCTAACCTTGCCTCCCCCCCCATCCACATTACTCACACTCACCTTCCCCTACCATCACCTTCACTCCATTATTCCATCATCCTCTCTATACATATTCGTCTTACCCTGCCGTCTTTTTCCTCTTCCTCTCATCTTCACATCTTCACCCTTCCCCTTATATTCATCCTTGCCCCTCACCTTCCTTTAACCTCACTCTGCCCTACAATCATCCTTACCAAACCCCACCGCTGCCCTCACCCCACCAGCGCCCTGAGCCCCTCCCTGGCCCGTCTCACCTGCCCACACCTGCCCCTGTGCACCTGCCCATCCTGTCATTGAGTGTCCTTCACAGACCCACGTGGTACTACTCCCTTACACACACACACACACACACACACACACACACACACACACACACACACACGACACGACAACCTACACTTCTCCTTTCCACCACAACCTCCTTAGTACGATCCACATGTTACTCCCTTCTTCCACCTCTTCACTTATGCCCCCTCCTCTCCACCCCAAAGCACCACCCCGACACTCCAAACTTGCTGCCATAATCTTGCATCAGTCGGGTAAATTCCCCTGTAAATTTAACAAAATGTTCGCCTCATCCTATCAAATTAATGAAGTCTTTTATATTCTACTTTATTTTCTGCTGTTTGTATTTTTATGCTTACCACAAATCTATTTTTGGTGGGAATTTCGTCTGTTGTATAAGGTTCCTTCTGTATCCTGCATTCGTAATCACACACACACACACACACACACACACACACACACACACACACACACACACACACACTTAATTCTCGCTTTAATTTAACCTTAGTCAGCTATAACTTTTGTTCAGTGTTCTTGCTGACATCATGCCCTCCTTTCTCAAATTATCTTATAAAGTGTTCAGTTGGTAAGTAGTCTGTGTTCAATTTTCAGTCTTCTTAGAGAGAGAGAGAGAGAGAGAGAGAGAGAGAGAGAGAGAGAGAGAGAGAGAGAGAGAGAGAGAGAGAGAGAGAGAGAGAGAGAGAGAGAGAGAGAGAGAGAGGGAGGGAAATAGAGATGAGAAATATTGACGGAGAGGAAACACCCCATAAAACAGGTTGCTTGACGAGAGAGAGAGAGAGAGAGAGAGAGAGAGAGAGAGAGAGAGAGAGAGAGAGAGACAGGAGGAGAGAAAATAGAGAAAAGAGTGGCCAGACAGAACAGGTTGGTTGGTGAGCTATTGGAGGTGTAGCCGGTGTAAAGGAACTGCAGACCTTGATCCTGCCCCTCACCTTTGCAACTTGTTTAGGCAAATATTATTTACTTAGGCCGGCTGGAATTTCTCTTTTTGTTGAATATTCATGCTTTCATGAAAGTATGATTTGTTAGATAATAACTTGTTTTTCTGGAAGGTCTCTTATTATTTACTCTTTGCAATGTAGTCTCGCTACACAGCAGCTCGCGTATATTGTTACTGCTTACCAAGGCTGAATTAAGTTATTCTTTTTATACAAATTTTTAATTGCATTTTATATATATATATATATATATATATATATATATATATATATATATATATATATATATATATATATATTTGTGTGTGTGTGTGTGTGTGTGTGTGTGTGTGTGTGTGTGTGTGCGTGTGCAATTGTTTATATTTCCTATATTCTCAGCTCGTGTTTTTGGTTCATTCAGTTATAAATTATATTTGTTATTGTTATTATTATTATTATTATTATTGAATTTTATTTTTTTCATTTGTTTTATTCATCTTTTAAAACATTATCCCTGAGTTTATTGTGTATTTCATGGCAGTCAGCATAAATCACCTATATATTTGCCTATTCATCTTTATGATTACCTAACATATTGGCCATGTTTTTCCTTTATGTATGTGTATGTATATGTATTTTATTTGTCTCATTTATCTTAGGACAAGTATACCCGTATTTGTTGTTTTATTATTGAGTAACTCTGTTCAGTGGTGGAAAAATGCAGAACGAATAGTCATATATTTATTATTTGTTTATTTATTTATTATATATTGGAAGATGTACCGACTATTGCTCACATAAAATTAGCAAGCTAACTAACGGCGACATATTTAAAGTAATGCGAAGGAAAATACAAGACAAAATTACATTCTTAATTCTTAACTCAGATATTAAAATTGATTGGTGGCATGGATCGGGTGTCAGATAAAAAGTGAAACTGGGCTTGGTGGAACCTTAGACTTTAACAACTATATTCTTGGTAAATGACGCAGTAGTTTCAATAATGGACAGCGTCGACCTGAGAGAGAGAGAGAGAGAGAGAGAGAGAGAGAGAGAGAGAGAGAGAGAGAGAGAGAGAGAGAGCACCTACCTACTATAGCTACATGCAAAGTTTCAGGTCCAGGAGGTCTTCTACCAGGTTCTGGATATAGGGCAGACAGACGCGCGGAGAAATAGCTGTCAGAAAATGTACAGTATATATGAATTTTGCTTATGAGGACTTCTAAACGTACACACATCTCCGCTCACTCTTGCAAACACACACACACACACACACACACACACACACACACACACACACACACACACACACACACATTGGCGACTGTGGGGCGGGGTGGCTGCCTTTATAACCTTCAGCGTGAATTATAATAACTAATTTGATAATGTACTTCCATGATAATAACGGAGATGATCTTAATAGGATTTTCGGTCACCTTTGAAAACTGTTACCTTAAATGTGAGTAATAATAAAAGTAATTGAAAGTAATAATAGCGTCATGTTCTTGCTGAATGAAGTGTAATGAGGTAGGGATTAATCTTGAATAACCGTTTGTCTGATTTTCTGTGCGCATATATAGCCGTGTGTGTGTGTGTGTGTGTGTGTGTGTGTGTGTGTGTGTGTGTGTGTGTGTGTGTGTGTGTGTGTGTGTGTGTGTGTGTGTGTGTATTCGTTTTTGTCCAAGTCCGTGTTTCTGTCTGTCTCTATTGATCGGCCTACGTCCGTATTCGTCTCCGGTCGTCCGTGAATCTGAGTCTCTTTCCATCAACAGTCTTGCCCGTCCGTAATTTTGCCCGTCCGTGAATCTATCCGTTCCTGATTCTGCCCGTTGGTGATTCTGTCTTATTGATTCTAGCCACCTGTAATTCTGTCAGTCTGTCTGTCTGATTTTTACATTTACATTGCTACCCGTCTGCCATTCTGTCTGTCCGTGATTCTGAATTCCTATGATTATGTTCGTTCTGTTCGTCCGTGATTTAGTCCATCCGTACGTTATGATTCTGTCCTTCCGCTTTTTAATCTTTTTTTTTTTTAATTCTTTTTGCCATTACATTCTTTCTGAGATAGTGTGCGTCCGAGATTGTAGTATTTCATTAGTCGGATCGTCTGTTAATTGGTTCGTTCGTGTCTGTCCGTCCGTGTCTATCATACAACGTCTTTCCTTCACCCGCCACTCAAGAGAACCCCTCATTAGTGACGACTTGTTCAAGGTTCTAACTGAGAGGTATTTATTGCGTCATAATCGATCCACGTCATTAGTTGCGGGTGTAAGCATTTTCATGTAGTGTAGATGTACATACACCAATGATACACACACACACACACACACACACACACACACACACACAGCACACTATATGATACACCATAACACCTACACAGATGTATACATATTAGGTGTTTACATACCCGCCCAACTCATACTACTTACACCCTCAGGGCAATCATGTCCTGCTCCCACACTCACATACACACACATGCAGACTGACACACATATACGCACCCACGTACACACTTGCACACACAAACATTTACACACAAGAGTGTGTGTATATATATATATATATATATATATATATATATATATATATATATATATATATATATATATATATATATATATATATATATATATATATATATATATATATATATATCGTCCCTCCTTCCCATCTCCCACTCTCCCACTACACACACACACACACACACACACACACACACACACACACACACACACACACACAAAGGGTAGCCACCACAGAGGTACGGAGTTTTTCATCACTACCCTGCCACGGCGCCGGCTGTTTCAAGGCTAGCCACTTTCTCACCCCTGCCCCTCTGTCCCTGCCCAACCCTGTCCTTCGCGCCCTTTACAATAACCTACGGAACCTCCACTTTCTCACCCCGTCACTATTACAGCCTGTTCTTCGTTCTTCGTGTACTGTACCACAACCTAAGTTTCTTCGTTGTCTACCGTCTCCTGAACCAAACTTAAATCAACGTACCTGGTGCAGACCTTTTTTCGCCTTTTTATTTAATTAGAACCTACTCTGATTTCAGAATTTTTCCCCAACCTAACTTTTACTTATCATCACTATCAGGTAAATCCTTTCTCACTGCCCAAACATGTTTTTCGTTCACTTCTGTAATAATCTATTGTCACTGTACTTATCTCAGCCTAAACTATTCTATTCTTACCTCACCTCACCTAATGCACAGAGTTTTTCCCCTGCATAACTAAACCGGATCCAATATACAAGATCTCTCCTCTGTAACCTAATCCCAAGCAGCAGCTGCTGCTGCTAATGATGATGATGATGATGATGCTGGAGAAGAGGGTGGTGATGATGTGATATGTGATGTTAGAGATGATGACACTGATATGACGATAATCATGATGATGATGATGATGATGATGATGATGATGGAGAAGAGGGTGGTGATGATGTGATATGTGATGATAAAGATGATGACACTGATATGACGATAATCATGATGATGATGATGATGATGACTTGAAGGATTTCTCCCCTCCCTGACCATGTCTCTTGTTCATCAACTTCTTTATCATCATTGTCTCAGTTCCTCTCCTCTTCCACCTTATCATCATCATCATCACCATCATCATCGTCATCATCATCGTATTTTCTCTAACTATAAAATGAGGTGCGCTTGATCAATAAAAACGAAACTAGAAACATAGATGGAGGAAAAATTATCAAAGTAGCCAACGCAAAGAGCCACTCATCAGTGAAATCATTGAAATACATGAAAGCAAAACACACACACACACACACACACACACACACAGCCTGGTGGGGTGAGATGGAGGAAAAAGGCCTCAGAAACTGATTTCCTCTTAGGCATTCCACTGTTCCTTCGTCATCAATTAACATCTTCCTTACGTGTCACGAAACCGGAAGAGGTTGTTTACCTGAGTGTACCTGGAGTTACCTGAGGAGTGTATGTGTGGTTACCTGAGGAGTGCATATGTAGTTACCTGAGGAGGATATATGGAAATACCTGAGGAGTGCATGTGGAGTTACCTGGGGAATGCGTGTGTGGTTACCTGAGGAGTGCATGTGGAGTTACCTGGAGAATGCATGTGTGGTTACCTGAGGTGTGCATGTGTGGTTACTTGAGGAGTGCATGTCTGGTTACCCGAGTGCATGTGAAGTTCCTTGAGGAGTGCATGTGAAGTAACCTTGAGAAATAAGTGTATGAATATGTAGGCAAAGCGGACTAACAGCTCTCTCTCTCTCTCTCTCTCTCTCTCTCTCTCTCTCACACACACACACACACACACACACACACACACACACACGTCTTTTCATCTGTGCTACCGTCAGACGATTTTAGCCAGCTTTGAAAATCCCTCTCACAGTTCGGACGTCAGAAAATCATAAACTTTTTTTTTGGTTCCATTTTTGCTACTGACAGGCAATTTTTTTTCTTAGAAGAGGCCACAACTAAAAACAAAAAATTACTTAGTTACTTTGAACATATGGAACAACAGCAACGAGACAAAAAGATGTACGGGAACCAAGATGAAGAGATGATAGGGGAGACGGAACACGAGAAGGAAGGATCATATTTAAGAAGGATATATTGAAGGAGGGTGGCTTGGAATGGAGGGAGATAGTGATGAACTGTAATTGTAGAGGTTTGGAAGTATTCACATCATGCCTTAGGATTTGCTGCCCTGTGTGTATGTGTGTGTGTGTGTGTGTGTGTGTAATTCACCGGGTCGGTCAGGATCACTTGATGGTCGTGATCGTCAGCTTTTACCCTCCCGGAAGGGAGCTGAGAGCTCATATAGTCCGATCTAAGGGCAAGGCTGTGACCTTCAGACACGCACACACCCGTCCCCTTGCTCAAGGGGGACAGTAACCACCCACTTCGTCAGTGAAACTTTTCGCAACCTGAGCGAGGCGCGAACTCCCGTCCACCAGTTGGCAAGCGAGAACGTTACCACTGCACCAGCGAGCGTGATAGGAATGAATGACTAGAGACAGGAGGAAAAGATGAGAAGAAAGCAAATGAAGGATGAAGGATGAAGGAAATGAAAAAAGCAGAAGCAAGGAAAAGAAGTAAGAAAATAGAGAAGTTGGTGAAAGATATGAAAAGAAAAACTGAGAGAGAGAGAGAGAGAGAGAGAGAGAGAGAGAGAGAGAGAGAGAGAGAGAGAGAGAGAGAGAGAGAAATAAAAAGAGCAAATGAAAAATGGGAGAAAGGTAAAGAAAAATTATGACAAGAAAAATTATTGATGACTGGGAATAGAAAAAGTATGAAAGGGTTTGAGAGCAGAAGAAAAGGTGTATAAAGTGCAAAGAGGAAACAGATACAGAAAACAGGAGGCAATGAAGATAGGTACAGATATACTGATAGACAGACGGGTAGATGCAGAGAGAGAGAGAGAGAGAGTGGACGTGGAGGAAATCATCTCCAAGGTGTGAAGGGAAAACCGGTCATGACGTCACTGATACTTAAGGAAACCAGGTGTTGCGTCAGGTCCGGCATATGTCTTGACCACTTCACACCGAGGACGATTTATTTCTTTATTTATTGGCTTGTTTACTTATTCGTTTATATTTATCTATTCGTTTATTTATCTTCTTATTCTTGGTACCTTCAGACGATTTTATTCAGTTTAGGGCAGGCTTTCCGAACTGGAGGGGTTACATTCAGAAATCTTAAACCTTCTCCCTTCTAGAGATCCCTTTCAAGTTCAATATAATCCTCTGATATTAGAAAAAAATTAAATATAAAATGAAAGTTACACCATCGGACTGAAGGAACTAAAACCAGTCTCTCCACGATATTTCTTCTGAATCATGACCCTCTTAATTTTTTTTCTGGTACCCTCCAATTATTTTCTTCCTGACCATTAAGTTTCGTATTGTCCTTGCTACCACCAAATAATTTACTTAGATTAAAAGATTTCTAATAGAGATGAAGCTGGAAACAATCTCTCTATTTTTTACCCCACTGTATGCCTATATTAGGATAGGTTAGGTTAGGTTAGGATGATTTTGACAAGGTTGAGTTAGGTTAATCTGTGTTTGACTGGGCTAGGCTAGATTAAGGCAAATACAAGGCCAATCTAGGCTAGGCAAGCTTATCCAAGGTTAGGGTAAGCTAGGAAGGTTTGGCAGGGTTGGGCTGGGATAAGTTCGGATTAGGCAAGGTTTGGCTAGGTTAAGGAAGATTAGGGTAGGCAGGATTAGGCTAGGTTAAGCGAGGTTTGGTTAGGCTAGATTATGTTCCTTGGGCATTTTTGTCATTTCCGGAAGATTGCGTTTGGTTTCGTCGTGTTGTGTTGTGTTAAGGTTACGTCACGTTTTGTAGCGTCCTACAGGGCTATGATAGGATATAAAGTTACGGCGGATGGGTAGGTTAGGAGTGTGTGTACTACTCTGTGCCTCGTGGCTGTGTTAAGTAGTCCTGTGTTGTTCAGAACGGTGCTAAGGTGAGTTAGTTGTTCATGTTAAATTTAGTTGTGCCTAACTGTAGTAAGTTACATGTTTCCTGTGCTATGTTTCCTATGTTAAGATTTCCGTGATTTAGAGTTTGTGGATAAAAGGAAGAGAGGTTGATGTCTTAAAACCTTCCCTTCTCAAACCTTAATCCTGAAGTAGCTGTCGGTTTTAATGCTCCTTATGCAAAATGAAAGACACAAATCATTTTCAACTACGTAAATGCTCTGTGTGCTGCTGTGTTATGTTTCCTGTGTAAAGCGTTGCTATATTTAGTTTTGTATGAAGCTGTGTTTTGTTTCCTGTGTCGTGATGCCGTATATAGTTTTGCCAGCTGCTTTGTTTTGCTTCCTGTGTTAAGTATTCTAGCGTTTAGCTTTCTGTGGTGCTATGTTGTTTCCTGTGTTAAATGTTACCTTAGTTTTCTGTAATGCCGTGTTGTGATTCAAGTGTTACGTTAGCCTGATTAATTTCCGTATCACTGTGCTGTGCTATAATGAAACTACAAGTGCTAGGAGTGCCTGTGATACCCCCACCTTGTGCTAGGTTAACACGTCACCCTGTAGGCTAACTGTACTGCATGATTTGACAAAGGAGGGTAGAGGCTGATGGGGGGATGGAGAGGGGGAAGGGGGAAGGAGGTGAAGGAGGGGGTACGGGAGGGATGAAGAGAAGGAGGAAGGTAGAGATGGAGGAAAAGTTTGGAGGAGTGATGGAGAGGGAGCAAGGGAGATGGAAGAAGTAAGAGAGAGGGAAGATTATGAGAAAGAGGGAGGGAGAGAGTGAAGGAAGGTGATAATGATGATGATGATGATGAGAGAGAGAGTGAGAGAGAGAGATGGAGGGAGGAGGGAAAGGGTCAAGCGGAAGGGGAGAGAAAAGGGAGAGGGTGGGTGTCCCGCTACTCAGATCCGCTCTCTCTCTCTCTCTCTCTCTCTCTCTCTCTCATCATCATCATCATCATCATCATCATCATTCCCCTGTTTCTTATCTGCACTCTCATTCCCTCACTCTTTCTTTCTCTGTCTATCTCAGTCTCATCTCTTTCCCTCCCTCTCTCCCTCTACTCCTTCCTCTCATCTTCTCTCCCTTCCTCCCAGCCTCCCTCCCTCCCTCCCTCTCTCTCTCCTTCTCTCTTTTATCATATCTCCATTCCTCCCCTTTCTTGCATCAGGGTTCTCTCTCTCTCTCTCTCTCTCTCTCTCTCTCTCTCTCTCACTTTTTTTAATCTGTTTTCTCTATCATCATTATCGTCCCTCCTCCCTTCCCTCTCCTCCTTTCTCTCCATTAAATGCTAAAGCTTGTGTTCTCTCTCTCTCTCTCTCTCTCTCTCTCCACCTTTCTACACCACCCTTCCTCCTAATCCACCTCCTTCTTCCATCCTCCTTTATTCATTTTTTTCTTCCACTTCCTCTTCTTTCCTCCCTGTCTTCCCTCTCTTCTAGTCTGTCTTCTGTCTGTCTTCCTCTTCCCCTTGTCTTGCTCTTTACCCTCTTTCTTATTCAGCCTGTCTTCCTCCTCTCCTCTGTCTTCCTCCTCCCCTCTGTCTTCCTCCTCCCTCACTGCCTTCCTTTTCACTCTCATTCTCATCCTACCTTTTTCTTCCTGTCTGTCCTCCTCTCTCTCACTCTTCCTCCTACCACTGTCTTCGTCTTCCCTCTCTCTTCCTCCTTCCTCTGCCTTCCTCCTCTTCTCTGTCTTCATCCTCCCACCTTTGTCTTCCTCCTCGTCCTCCTCCCCCTCCCCCGCGACCTTCTGCCACCCTCTGTCCCATCCATATCGCTATCCATCTTTGTTACCTCCACTACCCCTCCCTTTCCCCCCCTCCTCCCTCTTCTCCTTTCCCCCCCTCCTCCCCCTTCCCCTTTCCCCCCCCTCCTCCCTCTTCCCCTTTCCCCCCCTCTTCCCTCTTCCCCTTTCCTCCCCTCTTCCCTTTTCCCACTCCTCCTCCTCCCCATTTCCCTTCCTCCTCCTCACCATTCCCCATTCCCCTCTCCTCCTCTCTTCCCCCTATCTCCTCCTCCTCCTCTTCCTCCTCCTCCTCCTCCAACTCCCCATTTCCTTTCCTCCTCCCCTTCCCCTTTCTCCCTTTCCCCCGTTCCCTTTTCTCTTATCTCCCTTCTTCCCCTTGCCTCCTCCCCTCTCCCTACCCCTCTTCCTATTCTACGCATCCCTTTCCCAGCCCTCCCTCTTCATCATCGTCATATTATTATTATTATTATTATTATTATTATTATTATTATTATTATTATTATTATCATTATTATTATTATTATTATTATTATTATTATTATTATTATTATTATTACTATTATTATTATTATTATTATTATTATTATTATTGTTATTATTATTATCATTATTATTATTCTTATAATTATTGTTATTTTTATCATTATTATTATTATTATTATTATTATTATTATTATTATTATTATTATTATTTTACTAATCTGTATCTTCATTTCTCATGCCCTTTCTTTCTTTCCCTTCATGTGTGTTACTTCCTTCCCTCTTCTCCACTAACTCTCCCTCCTTAGTGCCATTTTTTATTTTCCTTCCTTTTCATAATTCTCTTATTTGCTTCTCTTCTTCTCCTGACCCTCTGTCTTTACTTTCCTTCATCTTTGTCATATACCTCCCCACCATCTCTTTTATCTCCCTCCCTCCCCCTTCCTACTCATCATCCACCATCCTGTTCTTCCCTCCCTCTCATCTTCTCTTTCTTGTTTTCAGTTTCTCTCTCTGTCTCTCTCTCTCCCTCCCTCTCTCTGTCTCTCTCTCTCTCTCTCTCTCTCTCTCTCTCTCTCTCTCTCTCTTGTTACATTCCTTCACTCGTCCTGCTTCCTTTCACATTCTTCCCTCCTCTAACCCTCTTTTTCTTCATCTTACCTCCATTTTTTTTTTTTAAACTTCTATCCGACTTTCTTTCACCTTCCTTTCTCCTCCTCCTGCTCCTCCTCCTCCTCTTGCTCTTCTCTACCTACTCTTACCTCTTTTTATGACTACTCTCCGTTTCTCTGATTAAGCCTATTTCACCTTTATCTTTCTCGTAGGGAGGGGGGTTATGGAGAGAACCGATTTCATGGGTATGTTTGTTTCTCATAAAATTGGGAAACTGCTACCTAAATTTATTGTTCTCTCTCTCTCTCTCTCTCTCTCTCTCTCTCTCTCTCTCTCTCTCTCTCTCTCTCTCTCTCCAAGCAAAAGGTGTCGCCGATGATGAATGAAATCGTCAGGAGATAGCAAGTGTAAAATACCTCATCGAACTGAAGATGTTAAGGGATAGCACGCAGAATAAATCGCTAAGGAAGAGGTGTTAGGGAGCTTCGTAATCCGACGAGAATACGGTTACTTTTTGTCATATATCTTTGTAATAAGTTGTATCTACACTCTCATCACTCACACGCTTCCTCTATCCTCCCCTCCCCCGTACCTTCCCCTCACTTTATCAAGCTGTTCATTTCCTCTCTCTCTCTCTCTCTCTCTCTCTCTCTCACACACACACACACACACACACACACACACACACACACACACACACGCACACATACACACCTAACCCCATGGACTCAGGTGGCTGCGTCCTTACAGAAGCATCGAAATTTCCACAAATCCTATAACAGTAATACAAATTTCGCTTTTAATTCTTGTCACTGCCAGACGATTTTATTCAGCTTTAGTAGTGGTCTCTCGTCGCCTAAGAATTAAAAAAATAGAGACAAAGAAAAAGGACTCAGTAACCCTTTAAAAATGAGAGAAATCTTGGTAATATTTTGTCCTCTCCTTGTAGACGATTTTAGGTTACATTAGAGTGATTTATTGTCTTTTATGATATATTCTTGTTACCACCAGACGATTTTCTTAAGCTTAGGAGAGGGTTTCCGAGCGGGAAGAGGTTATACAGAAGTGCCAGTTGTCCTTTTCCCATAAATTGCATTAAATCGTCCTTTCCGTAGCCAATTAAAAAAGGAAAACAAAACTGGACATCGCCATATTGAAGTGTTAATTTTTTGACTACTGAACGTTTCATTACCGATATAAAATAGTCTGGTATTGACCTACTTAACATACGTATTTTCTTCCTTATCAAGTAGAGGGTTATTTGAGGTGGATGTTAACGCCGTGGTTAGAAGGGTATCTCATCTTAAACTCCTCTGCTGTTTTAGCCTCAGAGAGAGAGAGAGAGAGAGAGAGAGAGAGAGAGAGAGAATTCAGAATAAAAAAGTATTGGTCCTTTTATCTGCAGGCAGTTGGTGGCAAACGTCAGGGATGTGTTAAAAAAAAATAATACCATAACTTTTATTTCCCATGAACAGGTCTCGAAACAGCGTCAAAATAAAACGAGATCGTGTTAAATTTAGCAAGAACAATCAGGAGCTTTAGAGTGTCGTTAAGGAAGCATCGTCCGTGACCGTACGTTGGTAGATAAGGCAGATAGCATTTACGTTTTAATTACAAGTATATTTCTGATAAGGATCACGCCTCTTACACTGTCTACGTGATTGTCCCCTTACCTTCTCTTCACCGCTCCTCCAGTTTCCTCCCTTCCTTCCCTCCACCTATATTGTTCCCTCCCTTTCCCTCCACCTCATCTCCTGTTCCCTCCTTTCCCTCCACCTTATCTCCTGTTCCCTCCTTTCCCTCCACCTTATCTCCTGTTCCCTCCTTTCCCTCCACTCCATTTCTTGCTCCACCCTATCTCCCGTCTCCTTTCCCTCCACAGCCTACCCAGTTCCTTCCCTCCCTTCCCTCCACCTCGTCTCCTGTCTCCTCCCTTTCCTCCGCCTTGTCTCCTTTTCCCCTCCCTTCTCTCCACTCCATCTCTTGTCTTCTCACCTCCCTCCACCTTCCCTGGCCTAGTCTCCACCCTTTCCTTGTGTTCCCGCCTCATCGTCCCACCCACACACCTTCCCCTGGTCCCTTAGCCTGACCTCTACTCACACTCTCCGCCCTCAACTTCTCCCCCTCTCTCTCTCTCTCTCTCTCTCTCTCTCTCTCTCTCTCTCTTTCTCTCTCTCTCTCTCTCTCTCTCTCTCTCTCCTCCACCTCCCTCTTTTGTTATACCCCTATCACCATCTTAACACCGAAATCACAAAGAAAGAAATATAACCCCAAATTATTTCGGCCATTATTTATGTGTTTAGAAATTTCGTATATCACATGCTAGAGTGAGAAATGTAGCAGTTGAAGGTGTAGTTGGTATGCATGGTGTGCCTGGAACAAATGAAAATGGGGAACTTTGATAGGGATGTGTATTGAGCGAGAAATGGTGATTGGAAATTCCCTGTTTGAGAAGAAAAATATTTATAAGTATACATGGGTGAGACAGGAGGGTGGAAGGGTTGTTGATAGAGCATTGAGGGACTATGTGGCTGTGTCTAGGAATGTAATAGGAAGATTGTTGGATGTGAGAGTTCTGAGAGGGGACGGTGGAGGTATGTCTGACCACTACCTGGTGGAGGGAAAGTTAAGAGTAGGTAAGAGATGGGTGAGAGCTAAGAGAATTATGTGTGGCAGGGAGGTTTTGAAAGTGAGTGAGTTAGATAAAAGAGAGAAAATAATAGAGTATCAGGAGAAATTGAAAGATGAGTGGAACGCAGTAAAAGATCAGGAAAATGGCAGTTTGGAGGAGGAATGGCAGTTGTTTAAGAGTGCTGTGGTGGGGCATGCGGAAGAGGTGTGTGGTGTGAGACGTGTGGGTGGTGGTGTAAGAAAAGGAAGTGAATGGTGGTGCGAGGAAGTAAGTATGGCTGTGACTGAGAAGAGACGTGTATATGAATGTGACGCAGAGGAAGGATGAGGTGTCATTTGAAAGGCATAAGGAAAAGAGGAATAGGGTGAGAAGGTCTGTGCGTGATGCTAAAGTGGCAGGAGATGAGAGGTGGGGTAGGCAGTTGACTGAGAATTTTCAACAGAATAAGAAAATGTTCTGGAAGGAGGTCAAAAGGCGAAAGGGAGAGTCTGGGAAGGAAGAGCGAGTAAAAGCAGAGGATAGAAGGATGTTAACAGAGATGGATGCAGTAAGGAAGAGATGGGCAGAGTATTTTGAAATAAATGTGTTGGGAGAGTTGAATGATTCTTTGATCACAAAGGAGGAAGTGCAGAAGGCAGTAAAAGAGATGAAAAAAGGGAAAGCTGCAGGTATGGATGGGTGTGCTGTTGAATGCCTGAAGGGTGGTGGAGTGACTATTGTTGACTGGTTAGTAAGATTGTTGAATGTGTGCTTTGTGAAAAGTATGGTGCCAATTGACTGGGCAAGTGCTTGTGTGGTCCCACTGTATAAAGGCAAGAGTGATAAGTATGAATGTACTAGCTTTAGGGGTATAAGTCTGTTGAGTGTTGTAGGTAAGGTGTATGGTAGAGTGTTAATTAAGAGAGTTAGAGAGGGTACAGAGGGAGTGATTGGTGATGAGCAGTGTGGCTTTAGGAGAGGGAGAGGATGCGTGGATCAGGTGTTTGCTGTGAGACAAATGTGTGAAAAGTACTTAGCGAAAGGCAAGGATGTGTTTTGGGCGTTCATGGATTTAGAGAAAGCGTATGATAGAACTGATAGGGAGGCTTTGTGGACTGTTTTAAGGTTGTATGGACTTGATGGTAGGTTACTAAAAGAGGTGAAAAGTTTTTATGTAAATAGTAGAGCGTGTGTAAGAGTGGGAAATACTGTGAGTGATTGGTTTCCCGTGAGAGTGGAGCTGCGGCAGGGATGTGTGATGTCGCCTTGGTTGTTTAATATTTATATGGAAAGTGTTGTAAGGGAGGTGAATGTAAGAGTTTAGGTGGAGATCTGAGTCTGGTGAATGTTGATGGTAGAGAGTGGAATCTGAAGCAGCTGCTGTTTGCGGATGATACTGCACTGGTGGCTGATTCAGAGGCGAGATTGAGACAGTTGATAGAGGAGTTTGGAACGGTGTGTGAAAGGAGGAAATTGAAAGTAAATGAGAATAAGAGTAAAGTGATGAAGTGTACGAGGTCGGTAAATGGTAGGAGGGTGAATATAGTTTTGAATGGTGTGTTGCTTGAGGAGGGGGGTAGAGTGTTTTAAGTATTTAGGGTCACATGTTGCTGTGAATGGAAGAATAGATGCAGAAGTGAAGTTTAGAATGAATGAAGTAGGAAAGGTGCTGGGAGGAATGAAAAAAGTGTTTAGATGTCGTTCGCTTAGAATGGATGTAAAGTGAAGGCTGTATGAGGGTGTTGTGGCACCGACTGCGTCATATGGGGCTGAAACATGGAATACGGGTGTAGCAGAGAGGAAAAGTTTGAATGTAATGAAGATGAGGTGTCTGAGGAGTAGGTGTGGAATGACGCGTATGGATCGAGTGAGAAATCACGAAGCGCGAAGGAGAACTGGAGTTGTTCAGGAGATGGCTGATCGAGTTGAGCAGAGGGTGTTGCGATGGTTTGGGCATATGGAGAGAATGGATAATGAGCGATTGGTGAAAAAGATAACTAGATCTGATGTGAGAGATGTAAGGCTGAGAGGGAGACCACGAATAGGATGGATGGACAGTGTGAAGAGAGCGTTGGATGCGAGAGGGATGTCTGTTGAGCAAGGAAGAGTGGCTGTGCTTGACAGAAATAAATGGAGAGAAAGTGTGAATGAATAAATGATGACGCAGCCCTGAGGGGATATTCTCCCGCATTTTGGTCTGATCAGCTAATCAGGCCAGGTGCGGGTAAGGGGATGGGTCAATTATGATGTGGCAGGGGTAAACCAGCTCTGCTGTCGGGCCCTGCTGCGGATGTCACTTATTGCACTCCGCAATTGACCTTCGCGCGGTGTGGTGCGGTGAGGATCTGTCCCTTCTCCCCTTTGGGGCTAAGATGCAAATGAATGTGTTTGAATGGATGAGTAAATGGGGAATGTGTCGTCCTGTCTCGGCTACCTCCCTTTCCTTGGAGGAAGCAGCCTAGGTATATAGATAGATAGACATGTACAAAAAAAAAAAAAAGTCAGAAATAAGTGTTAAGGAAATTTGACTCTTAACCCTTTCAGGCCCCTGTGACTCACTCTGAGCTTCATTAAGTCGTTTGTCGTAAACAGGAAAAGTACAGTAGAGCTGTTCCGAGCTTGAAGGGATTAATGTTGCCGGTATTTACACTCTCTGGCTCCCAAGGCTCACTCTCGGACGGATGAAATCGTTTTGTGTTACCAGGAGATGTGTAGTAGCGTTTTCCTGGTTGGTATAATAATAATAATAATAATAATAATAATAATAATAATAATAATAATGATAATAATAATAATAATAATAATAATAATAATAATAATAATAATAATATTAATAATAATGGTAGTAGTAGTAATAATCGTTGTCGTCGTCGCCGTCGTCGTCGTCGTAACAACAACAATAATAATAATAATAATAATAATAATAAGACTTTGCTCACTCAAGAGGAGCCAGGATTCCGAAAGCATGAATGAAATGCCGATGAATATACGACTCATTTCACTGGGAATGATGTTTGCTAGTACTCGTCTTTTGTGTCCTCTTTCCTTGTTTTTTAATCCAGTCCCATCCCATCATCTAAGTGAGAATTAAGGTTGGGATGATGATTAATGATTGCGATAATGATGATGATGATGATGATAATGATGATGATGATGATGATGATGATGATTTTATGTATATAGCACCGGCGTCAAGTGCAGTTTACCTTCCCACCATGGTGCTGACTGCTTTCTCTAAGGTGGCATGCAGGTTAACCACATCTTATCCCCAGTGGTGTTTCCTGCATGACCGTCAGTGTTTGAGCACCTGGCCACACCTGCGCGGTTCCTGTGTTAACCCTTTCACTTCCGTGGTTTAAGTCATGTATTCTATTTAACCCAAACAGTACTAATCAGCTGAGAGAAAGCCAACCAGTCAGAGGGTCAAAAATTAGCTGGTTTGGATTTTTGCCTTCTGTGGCCACACTAAATCATGTATTCTCGTAGACTAAAGTAAGCTTCCTAACGCCTCTTCCTAACTGATTTATTTTTGGATACATGTGGTTAATATCTTTGTATGTTAATGATGCAAACTATGGTAATATTACAATGTTCGCTGAAATCTATAAATAACTTTCTGAGGTATCTTGTGGACAATCAAACGGAAATAAACAATCAACCAAACAAACAGACAGACAGACAGACAAACTGGGATGAATATAATAACCTTCAACTGCTTAGGCGGACGTAATTATCCTGAACCAGCTGATAGACTTCTTTATCTACTCCCGTCTGCTCGCGAAGACGTTCTTGGGCGGAACAAAATCGACCAGTTGTAGCAAGGAAGAATTAGAGGTGAGGTATTCGTATTGAAGGGAGTAATGATCTTGTTTCAAAATGTATGTATGTATGTATGTATGTACGGTATGTATGTATGTATATGTGTATGTATGTGCTTTGCTGACCTCTCCTTGTTCTTGGAGCCAACCTATCACGTCCCTTTCACGATATTATTACCCTATAGCGTTAACTATTACCGTAATGCATCCAGGTAGTGCTTCAGGGCCATAATATTCTGAATGGGATTCTCAAAGGTATTAACGATAAATTCCTTGTATCTCAAATTAGTTTTTTTTTCTTCTTTTTTTCTCAGGATAATCAGTGACACATGGATTTTCCCCCAGTCTTGCTTTCCTTCGTCAAAAACAATTCCTGGTTAGGGATGAAAACTGTCATAGCTGTCATCTGATTAGGACTGAAGGACTAAGAAGAAAACAGCAGCAACTTTCCATGTTTTCAGTTCTTGTTGCAGAAAAACACATCATAGTCGCGACAAGGAATCGATTTAAATATGTCTGACAATCCCACTCCTGGTTTCTCACTCCTGTCCTGTTTCTCCTAAGACTGTGATTCCGTGGGTGTAAGAAAGCTCATCTGGCATTATTTATTTATGGATTAATTATGGATGACAAGTACTGGCCACCTTTTTTTTTACAAGAGTTCTTCCCGTAAACTGGATAGAATCGCCGGGTGGAAGCAGAAATTATATAACAAGTATACATCACCACAATAAGTGGGTTAACTCTTGATTATGTTACCTTATTTATCCTTAATTTTCCAAGGCTGATAACCAATGTGATTCGGGCTACGGGAGGCTTCTTGTGGCAAAAGGGTTTTCGCGACTAATTTTGATATCGCATATTGACTGTGGTGCTGATACCCGTTTTCACAAACGTCTAAAGTCAATGTGAAATTAAATATTGGTCAAGATTGTTCAATATCAGTGTTGCTCCCGAGGAATTTTGACTGATCTTCATCTGATATTGAGTCCATATACTGTAAGTACACCTGCGTGTGGGCTTCCTGCATAAAATACTGCTCCTGTGGTGAAGTAAATAGTTCAGTGGACACTATACTGATGAATGGATGGTAGAGTTAACGTAGGGCTATGTGATGAAGTGAAACCTGAGACTATCAGCTGATTTCTTGTTCTGGCGACACTCTCCATAGAAAATACTGTTGTCTGTGCTGATTTTAACTTATACTTCTCCCCAAAACCCGCCTTTATACTGTTCACACATGGACAGACAGACAGACCGACATAGAGACGGGGGGTGGGAGAGAGGGAGGCCGAAAACAATACACCCATGACTTGCCAAACACGGGTGTAAAAATAGACAGGGAAAGATGAGGTATTAAAAAGCGTCCCCAGCTGACGAGGTTACGGAGCGACGAAAACACAGCCCCGCAAGACAAGAGCCGCCAGGTAGGGGTCAACCAGTCTCCAAGTTGTCCTCCTTCGTTCTTACGTAATGTTCACCCCGTCTTGACCTTTCAACACCTGCAGTGATGGCGCGAATTTTGGCCATGACAGTACGGTGATTTTTTTTTTCCTGCTGTCTCCAGGCGATTTTGTTTGGTTTAGGTGAGATTTTTCCAGCTGGAGTGGTTACTCATAGAGCCCTCGTTAACCTTCGTCACCGCCTGTTTGCTCTCGGAAGCTGAATGAAACCGTCTGGCGGTAGAAAAAGTAAATAAATCTCACGTTCTCGGGCAGAAAGGTTGAGAAGAACGAACGTATCATTATATTCCGCCGATTTTATGCGGCTCAAAGTAACTCAAATGGACAAGGTTATGCAGGTAGGCAGTTAATTTCTTACAAGTCCAAATCTCCCCCTAGAACGCAAGCCGCAACCGTCCAGTTCATATCTAGGTCCCCAATAATAATGTCAGATGAGCAGGGACAATGGAGAAACAAACTTCGTCTAACAGTCTGACCGGTCCGAGCAGTCAGAGGGTTACATAGCGAGTCCCAGAGTAGCGAGGCCGTGGAGAGGAAGGGGGGGGGGACAGGGGTGGTGAGAGAGAGCGGGGAGGGTGGAGGGATGGAATCGAGGACTGGGGTGTGGGAGTGGAGGTGGGAGTACGGAGGGGGGTAGAGGGAGGGGTGTTTGGGTGCCGAGTGTGTGAGAAGTGGAGATGGGGATGGGGGGTGGAGTAAGGGGAGTGGAGGTGGAGGTGTGGAGTGTGGGAGTGGAGATGGGGGTAGGAAGGGTGGGAATGGGGATGGCAATAGAAGTGTGGTGAGCGAGTGGGGAGGAGTGGAGGAGAGGGTAGAGTGGTGGAGGGGAGGGTAGTGGATGAGTTGGGAGGTTGGAAATAAGGGTAGGGTGACGGAGAGGGGGATTGAGGGAGGGAGTAGGGACGGTGGGGTGTGGGAGAGGAGAGGGGGGGGAGAAGTGAAGGAGAGAGGAGAGGGGAGAGGAGTGAAGGAGAGGGGAGGGGGAGAGGGATGCCTGGTGCCGTGATCACAGCTCAAGGTTCCTGGAATGAGAGATTCGCAAAATAACTTAAGAGTAATTTTCCTCTTGTAAGCCATATCTGTTTTTGCAGATGGAGAGATTCTGTACTAGCCTTACCCCTTATCTTAGAATCATACAATAGAATCATATAATAAAATAAAATACAATCACAGAATACAATAATAAAATGACTACGCTTCTTATTTCCTACCCTATTAAAAACAACCTTGAAGAAAGCTGTAGATATTTTGCTGATTTTTTGTATATAATTCAGCTTAGGGAGAATGTCTATTAATGAAGGGTTATTGAAGGGTATAGTGAAAGGTATAGTGAAAGGGTTATTGAAGGGTATAGTAAATGTTGGAATTAAAGTCCTTAGATGAATAAGACTGTCTAAATGACATAATAATAATAAGAGTAGTAGCAGTAGTAATAGTAGTAGTAGTAGTAGTAGTAGTAATAGTAGTAGTAGTAGCAGTAGTAGCAGTAGTAGTGGTAGTAGTAGTAGTAGCAGTAGTAGTAGTAATAATAATAATAATGATAATAATATAGGATGTTCTCTGCTTGAAGGGGTTAACTATTTCTCAAGCAAAAACACATCTTAGCTAAGACAAGGAATATGGTCGTAAGTCAGTGTGTGATTCAGTACCCTAAAAGTGAGACACCAACATATCCACTATACTCTTTTTACTCTAACTTGGCCCAAAACTGCCATATCTCCATCTTGAATACTGAGCTGTAACAAGAGCTGAATACTAGAATATGATGCTAGTCATGTAGAAGTGCTAAGGAAAGAATGTAAAGATGTAGTATTGTCCTTTTTTGCCACTGAGTAATTGAAAAAACTTACTATACTCTTTTTACTCTAACCTGGCCCAGATTTCGTACTTTTGCTGCTTAGTTCACGTAGCTCAGTAGCAGAAAAGATGATGCTAAAGGTTCTACTTCTTTCGCATACCGCTTCTTCGTGACTAGCACCATATTCTAGCGTTGTCCTATTATTACCACGCAGCATTCACGACAGAGGGATGGCAATTTGGGGCAAGTTATTATAAAATGTGTATAGGCAAGGACGAAAACCTGGAGGTGAAAGAACTATAGAGGGAACCGTGACGTCATGAGCTTCTGGAACATTCGTGAAGGGTCGACAACAGACAAGACCAGAATTTCCGGTTCATCGGTGACTTGGATGGAGCCATGTGGTCACGTGGATGCTGGTGCAACGTTGCAACATTGCGCGCAACTTCCTGTGAAGGGATTGGATCATGGTGACGTCAACGGGTCCTATTCTCGCCGGTTTGGGAGAATTCGTGGCACCTCTTTCATAGCGATTTATTTTTTATTGCACCTCTATTTTCTTCCATGTTACTGAGGCAAAGTCGATACTGTAGAAAGATAGATAGATAATAGGTAACTAGATGGATAATAGATACATAGATAGATAACGTTAATTATTACATTAAGGTAAAATGTAAAGACTAAATCGCTTAGGAAGAAGTGTTACGAAGCGTCCTAGGCCTGCGAGATTAAAGTCCATTTCGAGCACGTGCTGCATCCAATCAGTTACTTTCCGAGGGCCATAGTTATAAAGCATATTAACAGTTTGCTGGGTGACCCTTCATAGCAATATACCCTTAGGCTACTAGTTTTCTTTTTCTGTCACTATTAAATTTCAGTCATTTTTGGTTGTCAGACTTTGAGTGTTCTATAGCTGAATGGGTGAACACAAACGTATAGAAAAGAATTCGACAGTAAAGGCTACGAGAGTTTACAGATTAGTCCTCAGAGATAAGGGTAATCCGTATGGCATTTCCACACTATGTAGAATGCCAATACACAGACACGGCATTACCACACCCACCAGGACGAGGGTCACACTTGCATGAGGCGTGTGAGAGGCAGCACAGCAAAGCCACCTGCTAAAACATTTACAGCCATTCCGTCGTCTGCTTCGGCCAGAAGAGTTGCCACATCCCCCCAAACACTCCTCTATGCCTTCCTGCCCTTGAGGCGCGAGGGAGTCAGGCGGTCAAGCGAGAATTTTGTGAGTGTCTGTAAGTCTCTCTCGCCTGCTGTACAGTAGTGTGCGATAAGTTGCTGTTGTCGTAAGTGAGCGAGCGAGAGATGTGGTTGGATGTTAAAGTATCGAAGTGGTCAACTCATTCCCCGTCAAGGCTGTGGAACCAACTTACAAACGTACAAATACACACACGTACACACACACACGCGCGCGCGAATAGGGAGGGAGGCGGGACGGAGAGGTGGATGGAGGGACAAAATCATCTCCTCAAATCCGGTGCTCCTTTTTAATACTAACTCCAGCTATTTCCAGACGATTTTGCTCATCTTAGGAAGGATCTCTAACAGTGGAGGGGTTCATGAAGGCTAGATCTAACCCTCCAGTCCTAAAAGTCTCTCCTAAGCTGAATAAAAGCGTCTGAAATTAGTAGGAATAAAACACTCACATCATCGTAATAGGGGGATTAATGTAGATAGAGGAAGGGAGGGAGACAGGGAGGTGAAGGGAGGTAAGGGGGTTGAGGAAGTGGAGGTAAGGGAGAGGAGGGGGATTTATATTTTATTCTTTCTACGCTCAGACGATTTTATTCGGCTCAGGATAGAATTGGTGGGGTTATATGTACCACCCATTAACCCTTTCATTACTAGCTCTCACGGTAAAAAATAATAGTAACATGAATAAGAAAATCGTCTTGAAGGGGTTAATGGGGATTGAAAGGGGGAGACATGGAGGTGTTTCGGAGGTAATGGAGGTGGGGGAGGATAAGAGAGGAGTGAGAGGGATGAGGGAGAAGGGAGGGTGAGATAAGGGTGGAGATGGAGAGATGGATAGTCAGAACGGTGATGTAAGGAGAGGGAAGGCATGACGGAGAGGGAGAGAGAGAGAGAGGGGGGGGGGAGGTTGGCTGAGGGGAGAGAGGTAAGGAGGAGGGAGAGGGGGAGGTAGAGAGAGGTAGGAGAGTTAGAAAAAAGTGGAGGGAGGGAAGGGAGGGAGGATAGAAGGGAGGAAGGGTCAGAAAGGTGGACGGGAGGAGAAAGAGAGAGAGAGAGAGGAGCAGGAGGGAGAATAGGATAAGAGGAGGGATGGAATAGGAGAGGGAGAGAAGGAGGAAAGGGAGAGACAAGGAGGACGTAGAGAAGAGAGAGAGAGAGAGAGAGACTGGGGAGATAGACTGATAGATAGATAAGAAATGGTAGTGGAAGCTAAAGGAAGAGAGAGAGGATAGAGGCAAAGGTCGAGGAAGTTTTTAGGAAACACAGAAGGAAGAGATAGAGAAAGGATGATAAAGGATGGTGAGGGGATGAGGGAGGGAGGGATGGATAGATGGAGATAGAGGGAGGGTGAATAGAGCGATGCAAAGATTGGGGTTGGAGGGAGGGAGGGAGGAAGGGATAGAGAGGATGAAAGCAAGGTAGAGGAAGATTAAGTGGAGGGAGGAAGGGATAGCTGTCGCTGGAGAGGAGAGGAAGGAGGGAGGAAGGTAGGTGAGAGAGAGAGAGAGAGAGAGAGGAAGGAATCGAGTAAGAAAGTGGGAAGGGAGGGAGAGAGGGATGGAAGGAGGGAGGGATAGTAGGAGGACTGTCGCGAGGGAGAGAGGGGGGGGAGGGAGAGAGGGTTGGAGGCAAGAAGAGAGGGGAAGGAGTAGAGGGAGGAAAGGAGGTTGAGAGGAGGGAGGGAGTGTCGCGGAGAGAGAGAGAGAGAGAGAGAGAGAGAGAGAGGGAGGGGGGGGGTATTGGGGAAGGGGAAAGGGAGGGCGGTAGAAGATGGGGGTAGGGAGGCAGGGAGGGGAGACTTGTACATTTCCTTCTCGCACTGGCTGGCTGGAACCTCACTCAGTCAGTTCCTTCTCGTCTGAGGGTCTGCCGCCCACCCCTTCACTCGGGAGGGACATCCACGTGTTGCAGACCCTTCCCTTGCAATCCCGCCCTTCAACACGACCCTTCCCCGTGTTGCAAAGTGTCCAGTGTGCTTTGATCCTACACTTTTAGTATCCGTAGTGGTGCGCCGGGAATCATCTGCTTCGATATATAAAAAAGTGTTGTTGTGAACGTTGCTTCCCTTCCTCCTCTCCCTCTCTCCCTTCCTACCTACCCACCTGTCTGACTCGCTGCCTGACTCCTTCTCAACCTACCTATCTGCCTGCCTTGCTACCTACTTACCTATCTGCTTCTTGGTCTATCTACCTATCTGCCTCATTGTATACCCACCTACTTACCTAATTGCATTAATCTCATCCTTCTTAAACTCATTACCAACCAAGGAATCAACCTATTGTGTCCTTTCAGCTTTTCTTCTTTTCCTACTCACCCATCTTTCTACATACTTGCCTTGCTTTCTACCTACTTACCTATCTGCCTGCTTCCTCCCATCATTCCTTCCTTCCTATCTCCCTACGCACGTTTTTATCTTCCTGTTTGCCTACCTTCCTCCTCCTCTACCTATTAACCTACCTACGTCCTTCGTCCCATACCAGCCTCCCTGCTATCTCCTTGCCTAACTGCCTAACTGCCTACCTACCTGCCTGCCTCCTGTCTCCCTGCCTACCTGGATAACCTTGGGCATCAGCGTAACTCGAGTGTTGCTGCGGCTGCCCCGTCACCTGGTGAGTAGAAGAGGAGGAGGAGAAGGAAGAAGAAGAAGAAGGCTTTGAGTCGTATTCTAAGTAGCACTAGAGACTGTGTAACAGCTCATCCTTAGCGATTTATTCAGCATCTTACAAGTCACCATTCTCCTATGTGCTCTCTCTTCCTTAGCGAATTATTTAGCATCTTACCGCTAATATTGTCATGTGTGCTCCTTCCTTCTCAGCCATATATTTAGCATCTTACCGCTAACTTTCTCTTGTATTTTATCTGTTATGTTTTGATATCGAAAGTTATTGCACCAGTAACAAGCTAAGGGATACTGAACCTTAATGTTCGGAGTAAGTCGCTTACGAAGAGGCGTTGTGAAGTCTCCTATTCCACTTAAGCTGGTATTTCTTTCAGCTTACAAGGCACTTCAGCACCTCTTCCATGCTGTAGTCAGTTTATTTTCACCTGAGAGAACTGGGTCATTGCTATAACTTGAGTACTAAGTCGTGGGTGTATGGAATTCGATGAGCTTTAGTTTTGAGGTCGGAATGAGTCTCCTTGGTTACTAGTTAAAGTAACCCTCCAATATGACTACAGTGAGCCATGAAAGGGTTATGAATTTTTACCAGGTTAGAGTATACACACTACCACTTGACACACTAGTACTCTGTTGCATACTACTTATACACACTAACACTTGACACACTAGTACTCTGTTGCATACTACTTATACACACTACCACTTGACACACTAGTACTCTGTTGCATACTAATTATACACACTACCACTTGACACACTAGTACTCTGTTGCATACTACTTATACACACTACCATTTGACACACTAGTACTCTGTTGCATACTATTTATACACACTAACACTTGACACACCAGTACTCTGTTGCATACTACTTATACACACTACCATTTGACACACTAGTACTCTGTTGCATACTATTTATACACACTAACACTTGACACACTAGTACTCTGTTGCATACTACTTATACACACTAGCACTTGACACACTAGTACTCTGTTGCATACTACTTATACACACTACTACTTGACACACTAGTACTCTGTTGCATACTATTTATACACACTAGCACTTCATCTGTGCATATGACATGTTGGTATTTTTCTTTGTGTTATGTACGTGAAATGTGTAGGTTTTAAATTTGTATACATAACACAAATATCTGGATCTGTAATTATGAAAACAATTCACTGAGGAAAAGGTGATACGTACCCTAATAAATACTTACTCCACGAGGGTCATTAGGGCAAATAATCACTATAATTATGTCCAAATTTTCCAACAGATGACGGTCCACGAGTCTTAATAAATAAATCGAGAAATGAATAAATAAATGAATAAATATTGATTGACAATGCAAGGGTCGTTAAAATAGTCAAGATTCGAGAAGTCGTATGCTTAGTGGTCCTGTAAGCTTCGCAACACCATCTCTTAAGTGATTTATTTTTGCATGGTACACCTTAAAATCCCCTTGTACGTGGCTTGTATCTTTCCAATGTCGACATAGTTTGCGTCAGGAAAATATAAGAGGATACCGAGGCGTTACGTGCAGAATAAATCATTAAGGGAGAAGTGTTACGAAATATCCAAAGCCACGAGTCAAAAATTTCCCCTAGAATTCAATCGTCGACGTTATATCCTGGTCCCTAACTGCACTGCCGGGTGAAGAGGGTATAAAGGGAGGTGGGTGGAATAGGGTCCCTGGGCTAGTCAAGCGTAACTAAACCAATTTGACGTGTAAGTTTAGGAGGAGTGGTAGTGGATGTGCTCGATGTGTGCTCAGTCTGTTTGCTCGTGTGTTCGTTGTGAGTGGGTGTTCGTGTTCGTGTGTGTTCGGGTTTCGCATCTCGTGTCTTCTGTGATGTGTTTTTATGTTCGTGTGATCGTGTGTTTGTTCCCCTGTATTTGTGCTCTCGTGTGTTCGTGTTATCGTGAGTTTGTTTTCTTGACTGCGTTCTTGTATGCATTCTGGTGTGTTTGTGGTCTTGCATGTTTGTGTTCTTGCATGTTTGTGTTGTCATGTCTTATATGTGTTCGTGTTCTTTTATGTCGTGTGTTTTATAAGGGTTTGTTCTTAATGCTCATGGTTTTCTTTTCTTTTAATGCTCGTTTTCTCTTTATGCTCGTGTTCTCATCATGCTCGTGTTCTAGTCGTGCTCGTGCCCCAATAAAGCTGACGCCCTAAAAACGCTTGTGTTCTGATAAGGTTCTGCTCATAATCCTAGTGTTTTAATCATGCTCGTGTTCTACTAACGTTCGTGTCCTAAAAACGCTTGTCATAAAAACGTTTGTATTCTCATCATGTCTGTGTTCAATCAACGTTTGTGTCCTAATAGCGCCCGTGTTTTAATGTCCTGTTTTCATAATCTCAGCCTTCTCATGATGCCCATATTCAGACACCGCTCGCCTTTCCCATAATGTGAGTTATTCGCAGTCACCATCTAACTTTGCCTTAAGATGCGGCTCTCTCACACTCGCCTCTCGCCTTCCCATATGCTGAGTTATTTGTAGTCAGCATCCCCTAACCCTGTCCTAATATGCAGCTCTCACACTATCCCACACAGGGTCTTGTTGGCAAATGAGAGAGCACTTGTGTTTGGTGTTTTTTCTTATGGGATTGGCCGTGAGTGCTCCGTTTATGGTTGCTTAATCATGTACCGATACAATGATTATATCGGGAGAAGAAGCAGTGGTGGTGCTGGGGGGAAGAAGAAGTGGTGGTGTTGATACCGATAATTTATTGTGTATTGTGTACGGTAATTACTTTTTTGTGTGTATTCATGGTCTATCTATATGTCTATATATCCATCTATCTACAGTATTTATCCATCTATCTATCCATTTGTGTTCTCTCTTTTTTGTTTTTTATGTATTTATTTAACACACTGCCATTTCTTTTCTTTCATTCCTATTTATCTATATGTTTTGGCCCTCCATGACTGGTACATATAAAGGCGTTAACCTGCAATACTTTATTTATTTATTCATTTATTTATTTACTTATTTTGACTCAACATGACTATCTTATGGGACCTTCAACAAACCCCTCTCATATAAAAAGGAAGGAGATTCAACTGCACTCTCAAATAATGATCCGAGGATCATGATGGCAAGAAATTGGACGTTTCCTAAGTATTACATTTTAATTTATCTTAACTCTTTTATTACTAAGATGTAAATCTTCCACAATTTACACTGAAAAAAAAATCAAAGGAGAGGACTGCTGCTAAAAATGAACTTGGTAACGAATAATTATACATACAGATTATTTTTTGCGATTATTATAACTGTACGAGTAGATTATAGACTCGTAATCCTGCAAAAAATATGCTGATAATAATTATGATCCCAGGAAAGGAAATCCAAAATCTAAACTACTGAAGATAATTCATGGTAAATAACAGCATATATTTCGAGAAATTTTTTACTTATTCTCATCCTAACACTTACATAATACAAAAGAATATTCCAGCTATATATATATATATATATATATATATATATATATATATATATAAATAGATAGATAGATAGATAGATAGATAGATAGATAGATAGATATGATTATTTTTATAATAAGAGTATGGGGGAGAAGATTATAAGGCCTGTATCAATGTTTTATTTTTAAATTGGTTAAGACAAATTTATGGCAAATAGCTGGGAATATTTTTTAGATATCTTTATATGTAAAAACAGGCGAAAGAGTTTTTTTTTATGTAGGTGTAGCGCTTATTATTATTATTATTATTATCATTATTATTATTATTATTATCATTATTTTTATTATTATTATTTTAATAAACTGGTAACCTCTGGAAAAACAAATGAGTCTTTTGATGTTTCACTAGAGAGAGAGAGAGAGAGAGAGAGAGAGAGAGAGAGAGAGAGAGAATTTTATAACAGGCGTCTTGCAAAACTTTTTTATATTCTTAAGCAGACGATGAAGGCGTTGCCAACAGAGACAAAATCCTTTACTGCAAGAGAAAAAATAAGACTTACGTAATTGTTAATATTTATTTGAGTGACAGACTTTATGCCGACAGTTAAACATTATTATAGCCTTTTATTTATTTATCTAATTATTATTATTGTTGTTGTTGCTAGTTTTATTATTTTTAGTAGTAGTAGTAGTAGTAGTAGTAACAGTAACATCATCATCATCATTATTGTTATTGTTAGCTATCCTCATCCTCACCATCATCATCATCATCTTACCTATTATTGTTATTATTAGTTTTCCTCATCCCATCCCCATCCCCATCCCCATCATCATCATCATCATCATCATTATTATTATTATTATTATTATTATTATTATTATTATGACTTGTTACTGCAGGCTGAATTCTTAATTAAGCCCAATTATACAATAATTATCTGGGAAAGGAGTGAAAGGTTTGTTTTACTATTAGTTTGGCCAAGAGAGACGATGGGAAGTGGGTAGACAGTTTTTATTCATTTTCTTTATTAATCTCGGGGGTCAGTGTAAATAAAATTGTACTGTTATAATAATGATCCTGCATGACCAGTTCTTCAGAAACACCTTCATTTATCAGGTTCCATAATTTGTAAACCTTCAGGAGAGATTTAAGCTGGGTTTAAGATTGCTTGCTTATTCTGTCACCTTCAGGTATCAGGCTACGTAATTTACAAACCTTGATGAAAGATTTAAGGTGGAATGAAGACTGTTTATATTCTCACCTTCATTCATGCAGGTATTAGGTTTAACTAACTGTAGTTCAGGTAAATTAAGTTACTGTAGGCAGGATTATGCTAGACGAAGTTACTGGGGTAGATTTAGTCTGGTCAGGCCGTACTGGGTCACTCACGCAGGGAGCAAATATACTTCACAACAAAAATATAGAATGGATATTTAAGTGAAGATCTGCTACCAAACGAAATTATCCCCACTGATTATAAACTTCTCCGGAGACTTCCTTGCCGTAAAATTAGAGTAAATTAGAGTAAAGAGCCTTATACACAGAGTCTCATGAGTTTTCTTATCGTAACTACATGTTCCAGTAGACAGATGGATAGAATTTCATGTTGGGGAAAATTCATAAAACATGCATTTTTTTTTTCTTCTGGGTTTATGAGTAACTAATATGATTTTTTCAGTTACATAAAGATATATATATTTTTTCGCCTTTTGATCAAACTGGAAAAATTAGCCTCTTGAAAAGTGACGTCATTTTCAGTTTATTCTCGCCATCTCCAGACGATTTTATTCAGCGTGGGAGAGACCTTTCAACCTGGAGACATTTATTTATTTATTTATTTTTCTATATATCCTAATCTATTTATGCATCTATTTTTTTTTTTATCAATTTATTTACTCGGTACCAGTTCCCTAAAAGCTTTTTTTTTTTTTTTTTTTTTACTCAGGAGAGAGTTTTTCCAAAGAGGATTTAATATGGCCTTCATTAACCCCTTTACCAAGACAGGTCTGTCTTGTGAAAAAAAAAAAAAGTCGGTAAATAGCCAGAATAGTGAAATAAACGTCATTGAACTGAAGGGGTAGAGATATATCCGACATACTGGCACATTGACTCGTATTCTTGTTCGTAATATATAGAGACATTTTTTGTGTATGTGATTTATTTTTCATATTACAGCTTAATATCTCTGTGTAGGGTATTCGTTTATTATCATTATTATTTTTATTACATTTTATTAGTGTTAGTATTAGTATTAGTATTGGTATTATTAGTATTATCATTAGTATTGTTATTATTATTATTATTATCATTATTATTATTATTATTATTATTGTTGTTGTTTTTTTATTTTTATTATTTTTATAATTATTATTTTTAATCGAAAGACGGTAGGCTGCATTACTAATACAATTGAGGATATTAAGGTGTAACAGACAAAATAAATCACTAAGGAAGAGGTGTTACGAACCAAAATCAAAGCGAATATTGCACATCATTATAACTGAATACCAGGTGTTGCAAAAGTATGTTAATATTATAAGATCCACAGAACGTACAAGACTACATCTAGGCATATCAGGCAGAATAAATCGCTGAGAAAGAGGGGTTACGAAATCTCCAAAGGGAAAGAGAATATGGCACGTTATTATCAGGCAGCAGTTGCATGACAGGTGTTGCAAATCATCCTTCAGGTGCAGTTCTTACTCAGCAGTTATTGTGTGTGTGTGTGTGTGTGTGTGTGTGTGTGTGTGTGTGTGTGTGTGCTATCTGTTCATTTTTCGTCATATACCGTCCGTGTTTTTCTCTATTATCCGTCGGTGTGTGTGTGTGTGTGTGTGTGTGTGTGTGTGTGTGTGTGTGTGTGTGTGTGTGTGTGTGTGTGTGTGTGTGTGTGTGTGTGTGTGTGTGTGTGCTATCTGTTCATTTTTCGTCATATACCGTCCGTGTTTTTCTCTATTATCCGTCGGTGTGTGTGTGTGTGAGTGTCTGTGAGTGTGTGTGTGTGTGTGTGTGTGTGTGTGTGTGTGTGTGTGTGTGCTATCTATTCATTTTTCGTCATATACCGTCCGTGTTTTTGCCTGTCTCTGTATTTCGTCTATGTCCTCACTATAATGGCTCAATTTCACTATGATGGATCAATTTCAGACTAAATAAATATCTTCTCATAGCAAGAAAATTAAAGTTAAAAAATATAATCGTGTTAGAAAGGGCTGAAACTGAGATGACGAAAGAGTAAACAAACAGCTAATTTCTGAGTGTCATTTATGGAACAGTGTAAGCGTTAGATGTGGTTAGTATGCGTGCCACGTAACAAAGTACAGTGGGCAGCGAGGTTGTTGTTATTGGTGGTGATGGTGTGGTAGTGGTGGTGGTGGTGATGGTGATAGTGGTGGTGGTGGTGGTGGTGGTGGTGGTGGTGATAGTGGTAGTGGTGATAGTGATGGTGATGGTGGCAGTGGTGGTGGTGGTGGTGTCCCAGGCTCATCTGAAACGTGAACCCGATGGACTGCAGGCTTCAGTTGCCCTTCTCCTGTAGTCCACCAGCCTTCCTTTCGGGGGACAGGGAAGTAGTGGAGGAACTTTTGTATAACCAGGCATTTGAGTTTGCCAGTTATATCAGTGTCACTACATGAAGGCGTCCCTCCCCAGCATCCAGCAACGAGGTAAAAGAGCCACACACACACCTAAGTTTCATCATGAGTTACACAAATGACTCAGAAAACTGGGAATGTCCGCACCTTGGTTGCCTTCTCTGAATAGGTATAATAGAACAGCTGTAATCAAGAAGTTTGGTTAGCCTGCATGCCACGTTATAGAGCGCATTCCAGCAGCGAAGGAAAAAAAAAAAACTACATATTTTACTCTCATCGCGGACTTCACAAATAGGCATCAGCAATTAAGCTTTGTCTTCACTTTCACTGACTATTATGGTCAGGTCTGTCATATCTAAATTGGGGTTTGATTTGGAAACACGTCGTTAGTCTGGTGTTAGCTGAGGCTGTTGGTCATTCTAGGCGTGGTTAGAAATGGTTACTTTAAAGCATAATATAAGACTGAGGCAAGGGTGAATGTGGTTAGGTAATGTTAAAACCAAGAATTTATTGTTTAGCTTGGTTAATACCAGGAGATGTCAGGCAGTCTCAGGGACAATATTAGGTGAATTCGTGGGATATTTGGAGCTTAGAAGTAATTTGGTGTAACTCGGCTAGATGTGGCTAAAGATAAGATTATGTAATTCAGCTTAGACTAAGTTTGAAGCAAATTATGGTTTGGATAGCTTGGTAGATAGGTTACGTTAGGTTAGAAGTTACGAAACGTTTGCTTATTTCTTTAGATTACGTCATACTTGATTTGGTGGTTAGGCTGAGTTAGAACTGGCCATACAAAGCAAGGTTAGGTCATTGTACGCTAGCATAGGTCAGATAGTATTAAGTTGAATTATCTGTGGTTAAGTTAAATTAGATGAAATTAGGCTCATTTATGTCAAGTTACTGCAGGTAAGACTGTGCCATACGAGGCTGTTAAGTCAGATTACTCGTAGTTTGTCAAGTCAGGTCGTATAGATTGAAGTCAAATGAAGCCAGGTCTGACTAGGTTACGTAAAGTCATGTCGAGTTAATTTTTAGTTTGGTTATTCGTAGTCAGACAAGATTAGGTTAGTCAATTAAACCTTTGGAACCTTGAACAAAGAGCAGACATGAAGGTGAGCGCGAGGCCAGTGTGTTGAGTCACCGTGATCTGCACCACCCATGACGGTAGGGGTTAAGGTCAGTTGGGGTGAGGGGAGGTGAAGTGAGGGTACTTGACGTCATACGGGGTTAGAGGGGTTCAGTTAGGTTGAGGTCGAACCAAGGCCCCGGTGAACATATAAAACCGGTACTAATAATATTTCCTTTCAGATGTTTACACTCTATCTTTTCTACGCATGGCATTTACAAACTTTACGACGCGCTCAAACATGGCCATTACAACATTTCGACTTTTACACTCCTTCTCTATCCATACTTCGCCAGCACGGAGAAGGGTTAATTGTGGATCACTCATCCTTCAAGGACAAATTTCGGTCTTGCAGTTAACCTCATGTGGAGTAAGCGCTTAATTTTGACAGACGATCATGCAATTTGGTAAGAAAAAAACAAGACTGGTTCGTTAAAAAAAAAAAAAAAAAAATCAGTGTGAATCATAGTAAGAGGTTATGTAGTGTGTTAACAAAAGGTAAGTAAGATTAAATGGTTTAGTTGCACTGCCATCTTGAACAGCGTTATCCAGTTTTAAGCAATAAAGAAAACATCGGATGGAAGAGGTTAATCATCCGGCTGAAATGTCGTGATGCTGACTGGCCAGAACAAAATCCTGGAAGTGAGGAAATGCACACAATGGACAAAAAGCCGTTTAAACATTACAAACCTTTTTCATCACCTGGCCTATGAACAATGAACAGTGAAGTGAGTATATTTCATTTCCTCTCCCAGTAACCATGATTTCGTGTCCAGTTCTCCATACTAACTACACTTCACCTCTTAATTTTCGAGGCTCTTTATGTGAATCTATTTTATTCTTATTCGTGATTTTTTTTCTATTTTTTCTTTGACCGATTCTTTCTATATAGTCATGGTTTTTCTTCTTTGCGTAAATTTGCCATCTTTTTTTTTTTTTCCCCGAGGCTCATTATTCCTAACTTTTAATGTCTTTTTGTGATTCTGCTTTTTAGAAACTTTTTCCTCTTACATTTCTTCTTTTTTCGTTGCTCAGCTTCTTTCGTGACTTTGTTTCTCCACTTTTCATATTTCCATGAGTTTCTTTTGTGTGTGGGGGGGGGGGCGTGCGCGCGCGGCCGGGCGCGTCTTTACTTTTCATATTTATCTTGACTTTCACTAATTGTGACTCCATTTTCAAGAATTTTTCAACTGTTTTCGTAAATTTGTCTTATTTCGTGACTTTTCATAACTTTTATCAATATTAATTATTATTTGTATATAATTTTTCATATTTTTGTGTCTTTTTTTGTGCTTTTGTTTTTTGTGATTTTTTTTTTCTTATCGTGATTTTTTTTCTTGGTGGTAGGTGGTGGCGACCATCAACCACTCACTTGATGTAGTGCTGCCTACTTCTTCCTTAGCCTTTATCATTCTTTTTCAGTGCCTGCCCTCCTCTCTTCCTATTTCTCCCATCTTTCCTGTCACTTCTTATTGCTTTTCTTTCCTTTACAGGTGGCTTTACATTGAGTGACAAGCCAAATGGTTTCCTGTAAGCCAAGAAACCATTCACAAAGCTGGGTGGTAACCGTATAACCAAACCATACGTGCTCCCTACGTGTCAACAAGTGGGTTGGTGGAGGATTAGTGCCCCCTCCCCATAAAACAAATAACTCAGAGTCAAATGGCCACCCCTTACGGGATTATGACGTCTGGCAATAAAATAGAATAGACTTTTTTACTGCTTCTTTCATCATATTCAGTTTTCAGTTTTCACAACATTCTTTGTCCTTATTCCTAAAGTTTTATGTTTTTCTTTTACTTTTCGCCGTTCCCATACTTCCCTTCTTTGTTTGTCTTTATTCTAAAAAATTTTCACGTTCTTCCTTTTATTTTCCGCCTACTTCCTTTACTTCTTTTCTTTGTTTTTCATTGTTCTTAACTTTTTCAATGTTTTGCTTTTTACGTTTCGCCTTTCCTGTTTCCATTAACTTTTTACCTACTTCCCTTTTTTTGTTTGTCCTTATTATTTAAAAATTTCACTTTTTTTCCTTTTACTTTTCGCCGTTCCCTCACTTCCGTTCCTGCACTTCAGCGTCCCTAATAAAGCTCCTTCACTTCCCCGGCTGGCCAAGCGTCTGGACAGCCAACCGTCCACACATGCCTGCGGCTTTTGCGGCGGGTAATAAGTGAAATGAGCGCAAGTGCAGGTTCGATACTCACACCGCAGCTTCCTGGCGGTGTGTGTGTGTGTGTGAGAGAGAGAGAGAGAGAGAGAGAGAGAGAGAGAGAGATGACCGTCTAGGTGTTTGTCTCCTCTCTACATGCGTGTGCCTGTGTCTGTTTTGTATTCTTCCTCCCTCCCTCCCTCCTTTCCTTTCTCTGTTTATCTGTGTGTGTGTGTGTGTGTGTGTGTGTGTGTGTGTGTGTGTGTGTGTGTGTGTGTGTGTGTGTGTTTTATCTACCAAGTGGAGAAAATGGAGAGGGTTGCACTTGTAGTCAGGATGTATGTGTTACTGGCGTTATCTTCTTTGTTCTAGTTAGTTAGTGTGTGTGTGTGTGTGTGTGTGTGTGTGTGTGTGTGTGTGTGTGTGAGAGAGAGAGAGAGAGAGAGAGAGAGAGAGAGAGAGAGAGAGGGTGGGGTGAAGAGACACTGTTTTCTCCATATTCCTAGCAAAAACTCATCAAAATATAAATGATTACATAATAATTATTATTTTACTGCTCACAACCTGAGAGAGAGAGAGAGAGAGAGAGAGAGAGAGAGAGAGAGAGAGAAAGCATAATCATTAAAAAAATCCACATCATTTAAACTCCAACATACAAAAATAAGACAAAAAGCTCTTTCCCTAAAAAACAGGAATACAGAAATAAAACTACTCTTTTTACCCTCATAAAACTATCATGATCACTGCCCCACGCCGCCACAAGATGACAGTGCAGGCGTCTTTTTCCTCACTTTGTTATTGTGGTTGAGCTGAGGTTGCAGTTTAAAAAGTGAGATTTGCCTGTGTATATTTGGGTGGGAGTGTTGGCGTGTTATTTTTTTTTTTTCCGCGATTTAGATAAGACTTGATTTGAATTTTCGTTTATTCTGTTGCCTGAAGGGACCGGACAGAGAATTTCCAAGCACTGAATATCGCGTGAATGGATGAATAGTCTTATTTTCAGTGCATTGGCTGAGAACTACCCCTACTCATGTTTTTCCTTCCATTCGGTGAAAAAATCGGAAACAGAGCTGCTTACAGTAGAGTTGACATTAAGTTTACATAAACAAAACAGGGTTTAATGACCCTTACTGAGTAGTCTGGCTTTAATAGAAACAACAAAGCCTCGTTTTCTGTATTAAACATGTCAGAACAGAATAATGTTGATTATGATGATCATGATCGTGGTAATGATGGTCATGACTGATTAAGTCATAAGTGTACACAGCAAACGGGAGGTGCAGCGAGACGAGGCATATCTAATGCAGTTGCAACTCCCATTTATATCTCATGAATATCAAAGGCAGTGCCTCCATGATAGACCTCTGTTGATTTCTTACGTCTTATATTACAAGGCCTGTCTATAGTTCTGCATAAAGAGGGCATACTCAAGGAGGCAGATGGTGCCCTGGACAGTACCACCACGTAATTCATAAACTCTTTCTTTGTATATATAAATAGTTTGGAATTTATTGACAAAGCGAAACAAAAAATGATAGCTTCACTATGGAGAGGTAATTTTTACCATTATAGTTGCTGTACGCATATGTATAAAGTCACTGTCTTGACTGACATTCACAAATGTATGCTTAACATATTGCCGGATGCAAAGCAGCTTACAGTTGCACTAACAAAAAAAAAAGTAATAATAATAATACTCATACACTTCACATTCAGTGTTTCATATCCAAATTTAGTAGTTTATTAACAAAAAAGGGAGGGGGGGGGTGCGAGGTCACGGAAGGGATGCAACACTCAAAATTAGCAACATAAGATGCATAACTCACACTTAAATAACAATATTAGGCAAGATTACGCGTACAGTTTCCACTTCCAATTAGAACAGACTTCACTGAACAATAAATTTAGTAGTTTCCATTTTGAAAGCGGTGCGGACACTCATGTTCTTAGTAAAATCTAGGGCTATTTTCAAATTATTCCAAACACATATCCCTCGGCATTTAGAGAGAGAGACAGACAGACAGACAGAGTGAGAGGGAGAGGGAGAGAGGGGGAGAGAGAGCCACTTGTTCAAAACTTGTGCAACATTTAATCTACTTTCCTTCCTGCAAGTGATACCCTTTCCACCACTTTCCTCTCCCCTCCCGTCCCCTCTCAACTCCACTCCCCTCCTCTCCGCTCCCCTCCCTCCCTCCCTTCTCCTTCCCTCCCTTCTCCTTCCCTCCCTTTCTCTCCCCCCCTGCAATTGAGCCACATGGGGGAGGCATCGAAGCCGTGTAAGCTACCCCTGTTTGCCGACACGAGGGTGGTGTATGGTCGCTGGCTGTTTGTGTGTGGGGGGGGGGGTAGATGTCTGTGCATGTATCTGTATGTATGTGTGTGTTTATGTGTGTGCGTGTTTTTGTTTGGGTGTATGAGTGTGATTATGTGGGTGTCTTCATTTATGTGTACTGTATGTATCTGTGTGTGTGTGTGTGTGTGTGTGTGTGCAACCCGATCCACTCACCTACCCACCCTCTTGAAGCCAACCCAACACCACCCTAGGCCGAGGGAATTAATACGCTCACCTTACTTCATTAACGCATCACTTTGCAACACCTGCTTATTGCATCATTTCCACCATCTCCCAGCTTTACTTGCATCGTTGACACCTTCAGCCATCATTCACATCATCCTCCACCTTCAGCTGCACTATAATATGATGCTAGTCACGAAGAAGTACTATGGAAATAACAGAGCCATAGTATTGTCTTTTTCCGCCACTGAGCCACGTAAAATAATCTTACAAAGTACTAAAATCTAAGCCAAGTTAATGTAAAAGAACTACAGTAGAAAATCCAACCCAAGCCTCATCTGGGAGTGAACCATATGTAGTCGACTGCAGGAAACTAACACTGCAGCCCACCATCCCCCTTTCGGGAGATGGGAGTGAGGAGGAATTCGTGTTATAAATTGCGATATCACCTTTTACTCGCTTTGGTGGCAACGTATAGGCGTCTCAGTACGTATGAAACTTAACATCCCCCTGTATAGCCAAACGGGGGAATTTTTTTGTTACTTTATAGCATTGTTCTCTAGCGTTTTTTTTTTTTTTTTTTCAAGCTTATTGGGATCTTTAGTGAACGTTGCTGTTTTTATTTATGAAGTTGTTTTATATTTTACTTTCATTTATTTGACGTAGGAGGTTGTAAGGGAAAGGACTCTGAGCTGTGAAAGGAGAAATGGGTGAGAGAGAAAAAACAACGAGGGAAGGAATGGCTAGGTGGGAAGATGAAGGATGCGAGGTGTGTAGACTAAAGGCGTGATAGGCTGGATGAAAGAAATGGGTAAACGATAAAAAGAAAAGGGGAAGAAAAGGGTTGATGAAAAGATAGATGTGTGGTGGACAGCCCAAGTAGATGCAAGAACAGATGAAGGAAATGGAAGGATTGAGAGAGAATGGAGAAAAGTTGGATAGGATGAAAGAAATGGAAGGATTGAGAGAGGATGGAGGAAATTTCGAAAGGCAGAAATAAAGAAACAGATGATATGGAAGAATAACGAAGAAGGAAAGAGGAAAGGAGGAGGAGGAAAACAAGAGGGCAGGAAGGACTGGCAGAAGGGAGGAACGGAAGGAAGGGAAGAACGGAGGAAAGGAAAGGAGAGAAGTCCGGATGAACGAGAAAAAGAAAGGAAAAAAAAAACGACAGGAAGGAAGGAAGGTTGGGATTAAAGGAAGGAAATGAAGAAACTAGGAAAGGAGGGAGGAAAGAACGGAGGAAAGGGAGGGATGGAGCGAAAGAGGAAAGGAAGGAAGGACAGGAAAGTAAAGTGTTGAACAGCTGTGGTGCGAAAGAGACGTTAGAACAGGAAGTAGGAGGGCGTGGGAGGAGACACTTGGGAAAGGAAAAAAGGAAAGAACATTAATGAATAAAGGATGAGAAAGGTGTTTGGCTTTACTCTCTCTCTCTCTCTCTCTCTCTCTCTCTCTCCCCGCGTATAAGTCTGTACGTATGTGCATGTACTGTATGTGTGTATTGTGTATATGTGCTTATCTTATTTTTAAAAATAGTCCTCTATACGTTTGCAGGGAGAGAGAGAGAGAGAGAGAGAGAGAGAGAGAGAGAGAGAGAGAGAGAGAGAGAGAGAAGAAAAATATATTTAACACAACGAGACCCACCATAGCGATGCAGTAAAATAATTAACACATTAAAATTTATAAAAAATATCGCTTGATAGATGCAGGAAACGGGAAATGCCAATAGCTTTCGATAACAAGAGTGCTTCAATAGCCATTTGCGAGGCCACTGAGCTGTTGACGTTCTAGGAAAAATATGTGTACGTACCACTTGGAAATGCGCGACTTATTCATCACCCCTTGACATCATCACTAAATATCACCTCGGCTCTTGACATCATCGCAGTCACCACCTCACAGCTTCTTCACATCACATTATCATCTTATTTCTCATCACCACTGCAATCACGATCTCACCCACTAACATCACATCACTGAAGGGTGGTAGCTGGGGGCGCCCATCATCCACTCACTTGATGTAGTGCTGCTTACTTCTTCGCTCATGTCTGTCATTCTTTTCCTGTGTCTGTCCTCTTCTGTTCCTGTTTCTCCCATCCTTTCTGCCACAGTTTATTACTTTTCTTTCCACTTCAGATGGCTCTACACTGAGTGACAAGCCAAATGGTTTCCTGTAGCTCAGGAAACCATTCACTGTGTTGGGTGGTAACCATATAGCCATATAACAGGGTGACGTGGAGCCTGCTATGGTGCCCCTGTTATCTGGGTGGAGACACAAACGCAGCATCCACTTAGGAACCCAACATCCAGAATAGTCCCTGCGCCTCGCTGTGGCAAGGCGCCGTCAACTACATGGGATTCTCGGTTCACTGCACGGGATGACCTTGCAGAGGGGGTTGCTTTCCTGCGGTTGATGGGTCTGCTTGATCAGACAGACTAGGGTAGCGCAACAACAACAATATCACCGTTACATAACTCCAATTATAACTTCATCCTAATCATAACACTAGTCCACCAACATCACGTCATCATAACATCACCTTTCTCCTAACATCACCGCAGCCACAGTCTAATCCACTAACATCACAGCGTCATCACATCACCTCATTTCTAACATGGCAATCACGATCTCACCACAAACATCACATCATCAGATCACCACATCAGTAACATAACATCACCTCAGTTGTACCCTGATCTCAGTTAGCCTCATCCACTAACACATTAATAATCACATAACAAGGATTTTTCTTTGGAATGGGGAATTACGTAACATCTCTTCCTTAACGATTTATTTTTGCATATTATACCTCGATATTCTCCTGTTTGATTATTGATGGCTATTTTCTGTATCAATTTCATTTACGTACAATATTAACCTCTTTATTATTATTATTATTGTTATTATTATTATTATTATTATTATTATTATTATTATTATTATTATCATTATTATTATTATTAACTTGAATCTAACTCTATGCTATCATTTTTAGGTCAAGATAGATTTTTCGAACTGGTGGGGTTGGATTTAGTCTTCATTAACCCCTTCACTATTAGAGAGTCGTCTTAAGATATAAAAAAAAAATCGTTTAGTACCTCTTAAGAAAAAGCTAAGAAAACATCACTGAGTTCACGGGGAGAAGGGATAGTAGGGAAAATAAATAAATAAATAAATAAATAAGATATAGGTGAATAAACAAACACAGATAAACAAACACATAAATAAATCGCAGAGGGAGACCCGTTACGAATCGCTTAACCCCAATAACTAACTTACATATTTCATTCTCCTTAACCACCAGACCATTTTATTCCTTTATTCACCCCAGGAATAAAGTGATAAATAAAACCTCCCCCAAAATAAACTAGCAAGAGACCAGCAAGAAGTAAGTACATAATGACGTACGTGGACTGAAGGGGTGATGTCAGAGAGCGTACGTCCCACTGACATCACTATCTGACATCATTACATCACCTCTGTTATCAGCTTACCACCACCTGTCTCGATCGGGTCTGAGGTCATGTAACTGAGTGCAACGTTTGGGTCTCTCTCTCTCTCTCTCTCTCTGCGTTTATAATATGCATAGAAGAGCACAAACACCCACCCACACACACACACACACACACACACACACACACACACACACACACACACACACACACACACACACACACACACACACACACACACACACACACACACACACACACACACACACACACACACACACACACACACACAGAAAGACAAATAGATAGATAGATAGACAAGTCAGAGAGATAGACACTTATACTGAAAAGGATATAAATCAGTATAAACACACACGTTATCATTCTAACCTCTTCGACATGCTGCTATCTTCACCATTTCCCAAATCTTTATTATCAGGCTCCTCTGTATGCTAAATCTGTCTTTCATCATTTTCAAGATATCTGCTAAGTTGAGGGAGATTGCCTGAGAATAGCTGAAGAGGAAATGAAAAGACGTTATCGTACTGAAGGGGTATAAAAGCATCTTATATCTATTTTAAGTCTCTTTAAGGCACACTGCAACCCAGACGCTGCAGCATAAGGGTCTCTGGGCGCAACACAAGGGAGGACAATAGGTTTATATTTATTCTGGGTGTAGAGGGTGTGCGGCTGAAACCTAAAGATAGAGTCGACACAATGAAGCCAAGGTGAACACAATAAGAGAGAGAGAGAGAGAGAGAGAGAGAGAGAGAGAGAGAGAGAGAGAGAGAGAGAGAGAGAGAGAGAGACAGAGAGAGAGAGAGACAGAGAGAGAGAGAGACAGAGAGAGAGGGTGACTGAAGAGGAAAAATATGCTGATAGTAATTTAAAATATATACGAATTTATTTATATTATTCTTTATATTTTTATTTACTTTGCAGTTAATTTATTTACTTCTTTATATATCACATCCAGAAAACATAACATTAACCTGAACACAAACACATAACAAACACATAACATTAGCCAGAACACAAACACATTACAGACACATAACATTAACCAGAACACAAAGACATTACAAACAAACAACATTAACCAGAACACAAACACATTACAAACACATTAACGAAAACACACGCACATTACAAACACATAACATTAACCGGAACACAGGTGATAACAAGAGCTTCATCAGACAATGCCAAAACAACTCTTTCTAATGCTTGAGCAACACGTGCCTAAGAAAGAGGTCACCTTCACTGAACAACAAAACAACTCTTCTGCACAGGATGCTGACATTTTTCTAACCAAACTAGGGCCCAAACAATATCCCTCACTGTGTATCTTCTATCTTAACACTCAGCTGACACCACCACAATACTCCTCGCTGATTGTTCTCTACGAGCATCCTAACACAGCTAACACCATCACAAAGGATAATATAAACACTCCACGCATACACTTTTCTCAGTTATTCATCGTCCTTCTAGCTGATCATACCCGTCCTTACTTTCTCCTCACCACAAGTAGCCCATTTTCCTCTTCTGATGAAAGCTGTGAATGTTTCTATCATTGCCTAGCACTTACATATATTTTTTAAGTATCTGAAGAAACAACACGACTTCGACATTAGTAGACGTTATGATTTTAGCTAAAAACTGTCATTCTATCATGTTCGACTTACTGTGTCAACTTCACTTGGATTTCAGATTTACGCC
>NC_137064.1:25996736-26019236 GCF_032717465.1 Coenobita brevimanus | reverse complement strand
TACCGTGTGAAATGCCACCAGAGATTTAGGTCTGTCGCCTACCCTTAAATGCAGTGGACTCTCTCTCTCTCTCTCTCTCTCTCTCTCTCTCTCTCTATGGCTACCTACGTACCTCCGTGCCTACCTTTCTACCTAATTATCTCTACCTATCCACATTTCCCAATTAACAATCACCCCGCATGTCAGTCCTATGTGGCCAGCTCATCCACGCTTCACTAATCCCACTAAGTGATATCGGTAATTCTTAACCTATATACTGTGTCTTGGCTACCATCTGTTCCCTATGGCATCATCATCAGTACCTTCACTATCATCATCATCACCATCATCATCATCATCATCATCATCATCATCATCATCATCATCATCATTAAGTCTGCTATAATTACCAACCTCATTATCGTCTTTGTGTTAAAAATACTAGCATCCAGTTTTCAGTACTATGGCTTTCCTTATATGCATACTGTATGATACTCGCTCGCAAGAATTACCTACAGGTCATCGTAATGAAGGGGTTTGATAAATTAATTGACAAAATCTTAGGCGGGTAAAGGAAAAAAAAGGAACTGTATACCACTAAACTTGTGCTTTGATGAAGAAAGTCGTCTGATGTGAGTTAAAATTAATATTTACGCTCTTCCATGGCAACGAATGAAGTATTAGTAGTACCGCCAGTAGAAGTAGCAGTATTAGTTGTAGTAGTAGTAATAGTAATGATAGTAATAGTAGTGGTAGTAATAGTAGTAGTGGTAGTAGCAGTAACCCCATGCTCATCTCAGTCTCGACACATTTTGGACAGCAGAGTAAATTTATCCCTTTACTGCAGTCCACGATCTTCCTTTTGAGAGATAGGGAGGGAACTGAGGGGCGTTTGTATAACAGGGCAGCAGAACTGACAGATTCTATCGATGCCATGACGAGAAGGTGTTCCTCTCCAGCACTAACAAAAGGGGTAAGAGAGGTTAACTGTTTATGACCTCCCTCAGCAGAACCAAACCAGCTTGTGTTACTTAGAGACCCCGAGAACGTGAAGAGCATTGATAGATTTACTGCCACAAGATAATGACGTCTCTCCTCTTCAACTGCCCACTGTTGGTGAATTGTATGTCATCTGGCTGGTTGAGACAGATTGGGCTGTGATGAACACGAATCTTATATGCTCTCTCTCTCTCTCTCTCTCTCTCTCTCTCTCTCTCTCTCTCTCTCTCTCTCTCTCTCTCTCTCTCTCTCTCTCTCCACATTACTCGAGTTACTGAAAACAAACCTATGTAAATCTATGACTGCACTAAAACAGATAGTCACTTACTATCTTTTGCGAGATATTATTATCCGCGGCAGAGCTACATTATCCCGGGACACTTAGGGGTAGACGTGAGGCAGACGTCCCAGGCAGCATTACATGATCAGAATCCCTCCAGTCGCCTCTTGGGGATTCGAACCTCCGTGTAGCACATGATCCTCCCTCCGTCTGGCGCCTCAAACCACTAGACCACCAGGCGTATCAGGTTCCGTACAAGAACCAGGGGAGACTGTCAGAGTTTTTATTATATTCGTGAAGTTTAGTCGTATATTTCGTTATTAGTTCCTGTCGTTAAATCATTCGTATGTTTTCTTCACACCGTCTAGGAGTAGAATTAAAAGCCAGTGAGAGCTTTCCAAATTAATTAACGTTATTCAGATTGGCTATTCACCTCACTGTATTCTTTTTACTTTAACTTGGCCAGAAATTACCATCTCTCCATCTTGAATTTTGAGTTGTAACCATTAACTCAAGAATATGTGCTGTTCGCAAAGAAATGCCATGCAAAGGAGGTAGAACCTTAGCTTTCCCTTGTTTTCTGCCACTGAGCTACATGTGATAAACTGCAAAACGACGAAAATTTGGGCCAGGTGAAGGTGAAAAGGGTATAGCAGGCACCTCAAAGAGTGTGGATGTTACACCCTAATGAGGGGTAATTAAGACTGTTTAGCTGCAGTTAATAGTTCCTTTACACCATGTCAAAACCTTAATGAAATCTAGCTCACTTAATCAGAGAGTAAACAGATGCTGCATATCTTTGGAACCCCAGAAAAAATATATTTAAAAATGAGATCCCTACTAAGGTCATAAATAATAATAATAATAATAATAATAATAATAATAATAGTAATAATAATAATAATAATAATAATAATAATAATGATTGTATGCCTTTAAATCTTTCCTCATTAGATCAGGATCCCGGAAGTGTAAAGGTATTTTTGACCGGGACTCCACCATTGCCGTCTCCCCCATTCCCCCTGACCATCCCAGTCCACGTTTTATCAACCTTATTTTTCTCTCTTTTTCTCCCTCCGCTCCTCCCCTCTCTTACTCTCCCCCTATCTCTCTCCCGTGATTCCTCCCTCCCCGCCTCCCTGCCTCCTTTCCTCCCCTAATGACCCTCAATTACTCCATCTTTTCCTTTTTTCTCTCCATCCATACTTTTTCAGCTTCCCTTTAATGGTCGTCTGTCTTTTGCAGTACATCAATCTCTCTCTCTCTCTCTCTCTCTCTCTCTCTCTCTCTCTCTTTGCATCTTAGAATTATATTTCCTCTTTCATTGTCTGTCCTTTCTCCTCCTCTTATTTTCTCTTCCTCTCTTCGCCTTCCGCTCTTTTTCTACTCCTCCCTTCCTTTTCTCCTTCCCCCTCCCTGTCTTCTGCTATCTTTGTCTCTAGTTCCTTCTCTCTCTCTCCTCCCCCCCTTCCTCTCTTTCCCTTTTTTCCTTTCCCCTTTCCTCTTCCCTCTTGTTTTCCTTATACTTTCTCACCAGGTTATTCTCTCTCCTGGCTTCTCACATTCCCCTTTCTCCCCTTCCTGTTTCTCCCACCTCTCCTCTCTTCTCTCCTCTCCTCTTCTCAATCCTCTTTCTCCCCTTCTCCCTCTTCCTCTCCGATCTCTCCTTTCTCCCCCCATCTTCTCCCCCTTCCCCCGCCCATATCTCACACACATACAGTTACAACCCCAAGGCAACAGGGTATGCAGAGGAAAAAACACTAAGATAAATTCTTTGATAGCAGTTAAGGTATTGTACTGTTCTTATCTTTATTGTATTTAATCACTTGTACTCCTCCGCCTCCGCCTCCTTCACTTCCTTCGCCTCTTCCTTCGCTTCTTCCACTTCTTTCTTCACTTCTTCCACCTCTCCATTCGCTGCTTTCACCTCTTCCTTCACTTCTTCCACATCTTCCTTCACTTCCTCAACATCTTTCTTCTCTTCTTCCTCCTGCTGTGCTTCGTACTCTCTTTCTTGTTCTTATTTTTTCACATTTTACCTTCTCCACAATCTCCTCGTCCTCCTCCTCGTCCTCCTCCTCGTCCTCCTCCTCTTCCTCTTCCTCCTTCTCCTCGTCTTTCTCTGCTTCCAGCTCTGTTTCTTATGCTTTCTTTTTCTAATGTACCCTCGTCCTCTCTCCTCCTCCTCCTCTTCTACTTCTCTCTCTCTCTCTCTCTCTCTCTCTCTCTCTCTCCTTTTTACACCCTCACCCATCCATCTTCTGTTCTTATGCGCAGCATTATTAGCCGGGGAAGTCAATGATTACACTTCTTTATCTTAATTACTCTTCTTTATCTTAATTAGGCTGGCTGATCCCGTAGCAGGAGAGGCTATGCTAATCAGTTGGTGTGTGTGTGTGTGTGTGTGTGTGTGTGTGTGTGTGTGTGTGTGTGTGTGTGTGCTGAATGGGTGAGTTTGTGTTTGAGCAGGTGTGGATTATTTTTAGTGTGTGTGTGTGTGTGTGTGTGTGTGTGTGTGTGTGTGTGTGTGTGTGTGTGTGTGTGTGTGTGTGTGTGTGTGCGCGTGTGGATTATTTTTACTGTGTGTGTGTGTGTGTGTGTGTGCTAAGTGGGGGAGTTTGTGTTTGAGCAGGTGTGGATTATTTTTACTGTGTGTGTGTGTGTGTGTGTGTGTGTGTGTGTGTGTGTGTGTCTGTGTGTCTGTCTGTCTGTCTGTCTGTCTGTCTGTCTGTCTGTCTGTGTGCTGAGTGGGTGAGTTTGTGTTTGAGCAGGTATGGATTATTTTTATTGTGTGTGTCTTGGTTTGTGTGTGTGAATATGTTTGTTAGTGTGTGCGTTTATTAATGTGTTTGCGTGTACACCTAAGGCCAGTGTGTGTAAGTGACTTGTGAACTCTGGTATTTTAGTAGGTCAATAAACCAATTTACATTTACAGTTGTGCATATGCGATGTGTGTGTGTGTGTGTGTGTGTGTGTGTGTGTGTGTGTGTGTGTGTGTGTGTGTGTGTGTGTGTGTGTGTGTGTGTGTGTGTGTGTGTGTGTGTGTGTGTGTACGAGGACGTCTTTCATATATTTTTAGTACCTTATGACTGTTCCTTCAGCTTCGGAGTTAATGGAGATCACACTTAGCAACTCCAGTAAAAAAATAAATCTACGCCAAAAAAAATCATCTGGAGAGAGAGAGAGAGAGAGAGAGAGAGAGAGAGAGAGAGAGAGAGAGAGAGAGAGAGAGAGAGAGAGAGATCGTCGGTATAAACAAGTAAAGCATGAATGTGTGCACTAAAACCTATTTGAACTTTTCCGAAAAGAAAAGAGCCAGAAGCTTTTTTTTTTGGGGGGGGGGGGGAGCAGCTGATTGGTTGTCCGGGAGCATTCACAAGTATCGATGTCTTTTTAAAAATCATAATAAAGGTCATAATAACCGTTTCTGATAATAAGATAGCTCAAATTAGGTAGATAGATTGATAAATTGATAAATATTAAATGAGGCCACACAACTCTATCAGGTGGCCTAGATACGTGTGAAATTTCCAGTCCTCCAGCCAAATCAACACTTTCGGACAAAGTTTTACAACATCCTTGATTTTTTTCCCATATTAAGTCAAATCAAGGTAAATTACACATCATTACGGCGACAATGTGTTGATTTGTTAGGGAAGTGGAAATTTCACACGTATCTAGGCCCTCTGATAGACTTGGTAAGGCCTCGTTTTTAAATTAATCTATGCAAATAACTATACACATATTTGTATATTTTATCTGAGCAATCATATCACCAGAAACAGCTAATGTAACCAGTAATATTGAAATTATTCAAAAGAAATCGTTATTAATGAAAATGCACTGGGACAACCAATCAGCTGCCAGCCCTCAACTGCCTAAGGATTTTCTCAGGTGAAATCGAATAGGCTTTAGTGCATGGAGAGGTGTGGCCGTGTGCTCATGGCTCTGAACTGGTAATTCGAATTTCGCATGTTTGAATTCCAGTGTATCAAAGGGAGATATATAGAGAGTTTGTCATTCTTGTTGCTAGGTTCAAAACATATCCATAAGCCCACTGACTTTCTAAAAATACCTTTGTAGTTGTTAGTACATGAAGTTAATTATCTCTCTCTCTCTCTCATATATATATATATATATATATATATATATATATATATATATATATATATATATATATATATATATATATATATATATATATATATATACTCGTATATCGCGTTTCCCACCTCTCCCTTCTTTTCTTTCCTCTTCCTTCTCCCTCCTTCCTTCCCTCAAGGTCGCCTCTCTCCCTTCTATCCTATACTATGGTAAGGGGATTTACCTCTGTTAATTGCCGCTGGGGAGGGAAGGTATAGAAATACCAGGAGACGGGAAAGAGGGAAAGAAGATTAAGGAAAAGACATTATATACAGAGAGAGAGAGAGAGAGAGAGAGGGGGGGGGAGATGAACAGACAAAAAGGATGCAAATGGATTGCAGGATGAAAGGAATGAAGACCACCACTCCCTCCCTCTCCCTCTTTCCTTTCTCCCTCTCTCCCTTTCCTCAAAATTTCGCCCCTCTTCCTTCTCTCTCTTCTTTCGCTCTCGCTCCATCCACTCTTCCCCCATCCTTTCCTCTTCTCTCCCATTTCCTACGTTCTTCTCTCCCCTCCTCTTCCCTCCTACTTCTTCCCTCGGCTTCCTCCAACTAATATTGTTCTCCACATCTAATGAAGGGGGAGGGGAGAGAAAAGAAACAGAAGAACAGGAGGGGGTGATGAAGGAAGGGGAGGGAGTAATATCGTCTATCTTTCTCATAACTCATCTGTATTTATTGGCAACACTACATGGTACTTTCTTTGCTTTTATTCCTCCCAGTTTTCCACTCTTTATACGTATCTATAAAATATTCACAATTTCTTTCAGTTTGTCTGCTTCTTATGCACGACCGCTATTTTCAAGAGCCAAAAGTTTGCATGTATATAGATAGGAGTTTGAAACAAGTCTTGCTAACCTTATTTATTTATTTTTTAATTTTTTGAATGGGGTTATGAAGAGGGTTGGAGACAAAACCCCTCTAATATCATTCTCTCCCGTCAGCCCCGAAAAATAAACAAAAAAATCCACAAATAGATAAAAAGTCAGATAGATAGATAGATACAGGTAGAGAGATAAACAAACAGATAGATAGGTAAGCAAATAAATCTTGTTGAAATTTTGCAGGGTGGGCTGGGAGTCGAACACTGGTTTGTCCACAATATTTTTTTAATATTTGGGGACCTGATGAGAGACGAGTCACCACAAACACCCTCTTAACCCTCCTCTTTCTCTCTCTCTTTCTCTTTATATATATATTGTTACATAGCCTATGATTTCATCATCCTTTGTGTAATTTTAACGCACAGTTGCTGCATGTTTGATCACGAGCGTGTACTGCCTCAGTCCCCCCCTTCTACCGTTATAGTAGAGTAAGTCGTCCTTTCTGTTATTCAGGGCGGGATTGTCAACTGTTTGTCCCCATCGCTTCATTTGCGCGTCCTTATTACAAGTTGTATCAGGCTCTCCTGGCCCCTATATAATGAGCTCAATCTCTGCATCATGGCCACTTAGATCTGCTCCTCATTTTGTTCACATCTCTGTCCTCCCCTGTACAGATATTATTATTGTGAGTGCTCAAGAAATCTCCAACCATCTAGCAGCTGTGTGTAATTTGAGTATAACTGTTGTTGCATTTTTTCTTGTACTGTATAGCATAAGTTTAATTTGTAGGCCTAGTGAAGTTTTTGTGATTCGTGTGGGGTTCTTTATGTCAGTCATTTTTGATAATAGTTTGTATCTGTAATTATTTATCTGGCATTCACTGAGTATTATCTGGTATCTCATTTTATCAGGGCTGACTTAGATAAATTTATTCTTGCTAATTTCGTGTTAATAGAGGCTATTGCAGTTAACCATATATTTAACCTGTTTTTGCCATTACATTATCCTTATGAGTTCTGAATGTTTTGTTGTTAGTTTGAGCATTAAACTGTAACTTGTAATTTTACCTAACTCTTTTGTTTTGAACCTGGAACTTTACGGGACAGTAGTGACTCTTCGTATTCTCACTTAAAGTGTACATTATCTTTCTCTGTTCCGTAACATAAATTTGGCGACCTCGCCAGGATATTCAGGATATTATCATAAGGATATTGTTTGATATTTTGTGACTGTGATATATTCATGATGGCTACTATTTCTACACTTGATGAAGCCAAAGATTTTTGTCAAATGTGCAAACAGTGTGTGATATAGAAAACAGAACAAAGAATGAACTTAAGCTTGTTGCTCAACAATTGGGAATTGCAGTTCACTCTCATCATTCTAAAGATCAAATTGTTGGCATGATTAATAAAAGCTTGTTTAATGTAACTCCTCCAAATGAGCAAACGCAGATTGAATTAGCTAAGTTACAGCTAGCTCTGCAGGAGGCTCGTGCTAAAGAAGCTGAATTTCAGGCAAATGCTAAGCAGGCGGAGTCTCAGGCTCGTATTCAGGAGGCTGAATTTCAAGCACGTGCTAAGGAGGCTGAGTCTCAGGCTAAGGAGGCGGAATCTCAGGTTCGGATTCAGGAGGCACAGATACAGGCTCAGGCACAAGTTGAACTTGCCAGGATTCAGGCAGACCATGAGTATCGCATGAAACAAGGTGGAACTGGATCATCTAGCTCTGATGATTTTGATGTGGCTAAAAATGTCAAACTTGTCCCTTCTTTTAATTAATCTGATTTAACAAAGTATTTTCAGTTGTTTGAGAGGGTAGCTACAGGTTTTAATTGGCCTAAGGAGTATTGGACAGTACTCCTTCAAACTGTTCTCACCGGTAAAGCTCAAGTAACTTATGCATCTTTGCCTCAGGATCAGTCTGATAATTATGATGTAGTTAAGAGCTTGATTCTTAAGGCCTATGAGCTTGTTCCTGAAGCCTATAGAGTAAAATTTAGGACAACTTACAAGCAAGATAAGCAATCCCATGTTGAGTATGCAAAAATCAAAGAAGATCTGTTAGAGCAGTGGTTAAATTCTAAGAATGTGGATTCTGATTTTGGTAAATTTAAGCAGATGATTTTGCTGGAGGATTTCAAAAGGTGTATTTATAAAGATGTAAGCCTATATCTTGATGAGAAAAGAATAGATAATTTGTCTGATGCTGCAGTTTTAGCTGATGAGTATGTTCTCACTCACAAGAGATATTCTAGAGAAAAAGGGAAAGCTGAGAGTAAGTACTTTGCCTCTACTCAGAGTACAGGTAACAGGAAAGAGAATAAGGATGATGTTTCTCAGGAAGTAAATACCAGCTTCACCTCTAGATTTCAGAAAAGTAAATGTACTTATTGTAGTAAGCTTGGTCATACTACGGAGAGATGTTTCAGAAGACAGCGTGATGTGAACAAAAAGGAGTCTTTAAATATTCAGTCAATTGGTCTAGTGTCCACTCTTGAGAGTTCCCAGAATTCTTTAACTGAGTTAACTGAACCTGCTTTGAGGGGTAACTTAAATTCTCATGATGGAGCTCCTCTTTTGAGCAGTAACGTGGGTGACACTCTCAAGAGTTCATGTGCTAATTTCCTGTCTGATGGTTTTGTCAGTCCTCTGGACAGTAATGACAGGAAATCAGTTCAAATATATCGTGATACAGGTGCTTGCCAATCCCTTATGCTGACCAGTGTTCTAGGTTCTAATGTTAATTCCTCTGATGAAACTGTAATCTTACAAGGTGTAGGGAATAATTACTTCTCTGTCCCTCTGTGCAGAGTGAATTTAGAGTCTGGTTTTGTTAATGGTTCTGTTATGGTTGGGTTGGTTGAGACACTCCCAATGTCAGGTGTAACTTTCTTACTTGGAAATGATATTGGTGGAAGTCAAGTGTGTCCAGCTCCTCAGTTGTCTGGTGAGCCAGTGGCTGCGACCCATGATTGTGATGTCCCTGATGTGTTCCCTGCATGTGCTGTCACTAGGGCTAAGTCTAAAGTTACTGGTGATTTAGAGGATAATGATGATGATGATGTTATCCTAGCTGACACTTTTCTTGCTAATTTGGACCACTCACCAGATGAGGCAGTACCCCGTAGTGTTGATAATTTGTCTCGTCAAGAGTTGGTTGAGTTGCAGGTTGCTGACCCTGAGTTGAAAGGTCTAGCTAACTCTGCTTGCAGTGAAGAAGAGTCAGCCGGTGCTTCTACTTGTTATTATGTAAAGTCAGGAGTACTTATGAGGAAGTGGAGACCCCCAACAGCATCAGCCGACTGTGAATGGGAGGTTGTACATCAAGTTGTCATCCCTCGTGTTTGTAGGCAGGATATCATTAGAGTGGCTCATGATTCCAGTTTGGCAGGACACCTTGGAGTGAGGAAGACTGTGGCACGCATTTTGAAACACTTCTACTGGCCAGGTATCTTCAGGGATGTTTCCTGGTATTGTAAGTCTTGTCACACCTGTCAAGTTGTGGGGAAGTGTAATCAGACTGAGAAGGTTGCACCTCTAGTTCCCATTCCTCCTTTTGAGGCGCCTTTCACCCGTGTGTTGGTGGATATTGTGGGCCCTCTTCCTAAGACTTCTTCAGGATTTTCTTATGTGTTGACCCTGATTGATATGGCTACTCGTTATCCTGAAGCCATTCCACTTAGAAATATCTCAGCAAAGAACGTGGTTAAGGAAATGCTAGGGTTCTTCACAAAGTTTGGTCTGCCCAAGGAGGTACAGTCAGACCGGGAAAGTAATTTCATGTCAAATGTTTTCAAGCAGTCTCTGAAAGAGTTGGGCATCACCAAGATCACGTCTTCAGCTTACCATCCCCAGACCCAAGGAGCGTTGGAGAGATATCATCAAACACTCAAATCGATGCTCAAGAAATACTGTTTGGAACATCAGAAAGACTGGGATAAAGGTCTTCCATTCGTTGTGTTTGCTGCAAGAGAATCTCCAAATGAATCACTGGGCTTCTCACCTTTTGAACTACTGTTTGGCCATGAAGTAAGAGGACCCCTTAAGCTACTCAAGGAATGCTGGCTGTCGGAGGAAGATGACGTCAACCTGCTGGAGTATGTGATGAAGTTCAAAGAACGGCTGTCCACTGCTTTACAGCTGGCGAGAGAGAATTTAGGAGCTGCTCAGGAGAAGATGAAGACTTGGTATGATAAGAAGTCCAGGTTACGCCACTTTCAGCCAGGAGATCAGGTTTTGATTCTGCTACCAGTTCATGGGCAACCTCTTCAAGCCAAGTTTAGTGGTCCTTATTTCATGGAGAAGAAACTCAGTGATGTCAACTATGTCATCGCCACACCAGATCGTAGAAAGAGCAAGCAACTATGTCACATCAACATGCTAAAGTTATATCACAGGCGGGACGAAAATAATGCAGTCTGCACTGTAGCTGTTCCACCCGAGTCTGCAAGTGAAGCTCTCCCATGCAGTATGAGCCTGAGTGATAGTTTGGGGAAGAATCCTGATATCATGAATGATCTCCAGACTAAGCTTTCTCATCTACCTCCCAAGGAAAGGCAGGAGTTTTCGGCATTACTGCAGGAGTACCCGCAAGTGTTCCGTGCTACTCCAGGAAGAACCACTGTGTTGATGCATGATGTCGATGTTGGAGACGCAAAGCCAATTAAACTGCCTCCTTACCGTGTGAACCCAGTGAAAGTTCCTCTCATCCAGAAGGAGCTTGGCTACCTGTTGGACCACAAGATGATTGAGCCCTGTCAGAGCGAGTGGAGTTCTCCTGTCACTCTAGTCCCTAAGCCAGGTGGGTCACAGAGGCTTTGCATCGACTACAGACGTGTTAATCAGATAACCAAAACAGACACTTACCCTCTCCCTCGTGTGGAAGATTGCATAGACAAGATCGGAAAGGCTAGGTACATAAGTAAGTTTGATTTGTTAAAGGGATACTGGCAAGTACCTATGACTGAACGTGCTAGGGAGATCTCATGTTTTGTAACACTAGGAAAGGCTTTTGCATGTTCGGTAATGCCATATGGTATGAAAAATGCACCAGCCACATTTCAGAAGCTCATGAATGTTGTAACAGAGGGTTTGGCAGGGTGTGTTGTTTATATTGATGATGTATTAATCTTCAGTGACAACTGGAAAGATCACCTATGCCATGTCAGAAAATTTCTTGACCGTTTGGTTCATGCTAATCTTGTAGCTAATTTATCAAAGTGTGAGTTTGGTCAAGCTAAAGTTCAGTACCTTGGGTATGTAATTGGTGATGGACATGTTGCACCACCAGGAGCTAAGGTTCAGGTTATAAGTGATCTTCCCAGACCTAAAACTAGGAAAGAGCTACAAAGATTTTTGGGAATGGTAGGTTATTACAGGAGATTTGTTCTTAACTTTTCAATTCTTGTATCACCACTTACAGACCTACTGAAAAAGGGAGTTAAATTTGTCTGGACCGATAACTGTGAATCCTCTTTCAACAAACTTAAAGCTATTTTATTAAGTCAGCCAGTGCTCGCTACTCCAAATTTTGCTAAGCCTTTTAAGATGGCTGTTGATGCAAGTGATACAGGAGCTGGGGCTGTTTTGCTGCAAGAGGATGATCAGAGTGTTGAGCACCCTGTATCTTATTACAGTAAGAAGTTCACTCCACCTCAAAAGAACTACTCAACTATTGAGAAAGAGCTTTTGGCCTTGATTTTGGGTTTACAGCATTTTTCATTTTATTTGTGTTCTGGTTTTGACCCCATAGTCATTTATACCGATCACAACCCACTGAAATTCCTTAGTAAGTTTAAAGATAAAAATCAGAGATTGACAAGATGGAGTCTACTTCTTCAGGAGTATTCATTAGACATACAACATGTCAAGGGGAAAGAGAATGTTATTGCAGATTGCTTATCTAGACTTTAGACAGATTGTTTTAGAGTAATAAGAAATTTCCTTTGTAAATTTCTTTTTCTTTGTGGGGAGGTGTTACATAGCCTATGATTTCATCATCCTTTGTGTAATTTTAACGCACAGTTGCTGCATGTTTGATCACGAGCGTGTACTGCCTCAGTCCCCCCCTTCTACCGTTATAGTAGAGTAAGTCGTCCTTTCTGTTATTCAGGGCGGGATTGTCAACTGTTTGTCCCCATCGCTTCATTTGCGCGTCCTTATTACAAGTTGTATCAGGCTCTCCTGGCCCCTATATAATGAGCTCAATCTCTGCATCATGGCCACTTAGATCTGCTCCTCATTTTGTTCACATCTCTGTCCTCCCCTGTACAGATATTATTATTGTGAGTGCTCAAGAAATCTCCAACCATCTAGCAGCTGTGTGTAATTTGAGTATAACTGTTGTTGCATTTTTTCTTGTACTGTATAGCATAAGTTTAATTTGTAGGCCTAGTGAAGTTTTTGTGATTCGTGTGGGGTTCTTTATGTCAGTCATTTTTGATAATAGTTTGTATCTGTAATTATTTATCTGGCATTCACTGAGTATTATCTGGTATCTCATTTTATCAGGGCTGACTTAGATAAATTTATTCTTGCTAATTTCGTGTTAATAGAGGCTATTGCAGTTAACCATATATTTAACCTGTTTTTGCCATTACATTATCCTTATGAGTTCTGAATGTTTTGTTGTTAGTTTGAGCATTAAACTGTAACTTGTAATTTTACCTAACTCTTTTGTTTTGAACCTGGAACTTTACGGGACAGTAGTGACTCTTCGTATTCTCACAAAGTGTACATTATCTTTCTCTGTTCCGTAACTATATATATATATATATATATATATATATATATATATATATATATATATATATATATATATATATATATATATATATATCTTTTTCTAGAGATACATCGCTGAAATTTGCCAAGTGCAGTGGATACCGAGCCAGACACAGGTTTTGTTCATTAGATTTTCTGAATGCCAAGAGGGGAGGATTTTGTTTCGCAGATAGAGAGACAGACAGATTCACAGATAGATAGACAGACAGATTCATAGATAGACAGACAGATAGATTCATAGATAGACAGATAGATTCATAGATAGATAGACAGACATATTCATAGATAGGCAGATAGATTCATAGATTGATAAATGTTGTTTCATTGATAAACGTAGCTGAAATCTTGCAGTCTGGTACACTGAAAGTCAAAAATAAAATCCATATAACAAACAGTGCCGCCCGAAGTTCCTGAGGTTAACAATATCTAAAAATTAATTACTGGGTGTAGAATCTATCTATCTATCTATATACCTAGGCTGCTTCCCCCAAGGAAAGGGAGGTAGCCGAGACAGGACGACTCACTCTCCATTTACTCATCCATTCAAAAACATTCATTCGCATCTTAGCCCCAAAGGGGAGAACGGACAGATCCTCACCGCATCACACCGCACAAGGGTCAACTGCGCAATGCAAGCAGTGACATCCACAGCAGGGCCCGACAGCAGAACTGGTTTACCCCTGCCACATCATAACAGACCCATCCCCTTACCCGCACCTGACCTGACTAGCTGATCAGACCAAATGCGGGAGAATATCCCCTCAGGGCTGCGTCATCACTTATTCATTCACAATTTCTCTCCATTTATTTCTGTCACGCACAGCCACTCTTCCTTGCTCAACAGACATCCCTCTCGCATCCAGCGCTCTCTTCACACTGTCCATCCATCCTATTCGTGGTCTTCCTCTCAGTCTTACACCTCTCACATCAGATCTAGTTATCTTTTTCACCAATCGCTCATTATCCATTCTCTCCATATGCCCAAACCATTGCAACACTCTCTGCTCAACTCTACCAGCCATCTCCCGAACAACTCCAGTTCTCCTTCGCACTTCATCATTTCGCACTCGATCCATACGCGTCACTCCACACATACTCCTCAGACATCTCATCTCCATTACATTCAAACTTTTCCTCTCTGCTACACCCATATTCCATGTTTCAGCCCCATATAACGCAGTCGGTACCACAACACCCTCATACAGCCTTCTCTTTACATCCATTCTAAGCGAACGACATTTAAACACTTTTTTCATTCCTCCCAGCACCTTTCCTACTTCATTTATTCTAAACTTCACTTCTGCATCTATTCTTCCATCCACAGCAACATGTGACCCTAGATATTTAAAACAATCTACCTCCTCAAGCAACTCACCATTCAAAACTATATTCATCCCCCTACCATCTATCAACCTCGAACACTTCATCACTTTACTCTTATTCTCATTTACTTTCAATTTCCTCCTTTCACACACCCTTCCAAACTCCTCTACCAACTGTCTCAATCTCTCCTCTGAATCAGTCACCAGTGCAGTATCATCTGCAAACAGCAGCTGCTTCAGATTCCACTCTCCTCCATCAACATTTACCAGACTCAGACCACCTAAAACTCTTGCATTCACCTCCCTTACAACACCATCCATGTAAATATTAAACAACCAAGGCGACATCACACATCCCTGTCGCAGCCCCACTCTCACGGGAAACCAATCACTCACAGCATTTCCCACTCTTACACACGCTCTACTATTTACATAAAAACTTTTCACCCCTTTTAGTAACCTACCATCAAGTCCATACAATCTTAAAACAGTCCACAAAGCCTCCCTATCAATTCTATCATACGCTTTCTCTAAATCCATAAATGCCCAAAACACATCCTTGCCTTTCGCTAAATACTTTTCACACACTTGTCTCACAGCAAACACCTGATCAACGCATCCCCTCCCTCTCCTAAAGCCACACTGCTCATCACTAATCACTCCCTCTGTACCCTCTCTAACTCTCATAATTAACACTCTACCATACACTTTACCTACAACACTCAACAGACTTATACCCCTAAAGCTAGTACATTCATACTTATCACCCTTGCCTTTATACAACGGGACCACACAAGCACTTGCCCAGTCAATTGGCACCATACCTTTCTCAAAGCACACATTCAATAATCTTACTAACCAGTCAACAATAGTCACTCCACCACCCTTCAGGCATTCCACAGCACACCCATCCATACCTGCAGCTTTCCCTGTTTTCATCTCCTTTACTGCCTTCTCCACTTCCTCCTTCGTGATCAAAGAATCATTCAACTCTCCCAACACATTTATTCCTTGCACCCTTCTATCTGCCACAATCTCAGCCACCCTTTCCTCCTCTACATTTAACAATCTTTCAAAATACTCTGCCCATCTCTTCCTTACTGCATCCATCTCAATTAACATCCTTCCATCCTCTGCTTTTACTCGTTCTTCCTTCCCAGACTCTCCCTTTCGCACCCTTTTCACCTCCTTCCAAAACATTTTCTTATTCTGTTGAAAATTCTCTGTCAGCCGCCTACCCCACCTCTCATCTGCTGCCACTTTAGCATCACGCACAGCCCTTCTCGCTCTATTCCTCTTTTCCTTATACCTTTCATATGACATCTCATCCTTCCTCTGCAGCCACACTTCATATGCACGTCTCTTCTCAGCCACAGCCATACTTACTTCCTCGCACCACCATTCACTTCCTTTTCTTACACCACCACCCACACGTCTCACACCACACACCTCTTCTGCATGCCCCACCACATAATAAGATTGTTAAATGCACCCATCAAAAAAGTTTCCACGTGATAAAAAAAAAAAAAAAAAAAACTCCCATCCTCTACAAACTCTCAGTCCACATTAACAAAATTTTAAAGGGTGTATTTACATTTTTTTTTTTTTTTACTCTCGTTTCAGTGGAAGAGGAGACTGAAGAGACATGTCGAAAACCGTGAAAAACGGAAAAAAAGAAGGAGAGAGAGAGAGAGAAAGAGAGAGAGTCAGCAGTTACTAGCCTAAGTGTACAAGTGTGTGTAATCGAATGTGAGCGAGCGAATGTGAGTGGGAACATGTGGGAAAAAATGTGTGTGAAAGGAAGTGAGGGAGTGTATGAGTCAGTGAGGGAGTGTATGAGTCAGTGAGGGAGTGTATGAGTCAGTGAGGGAGTGTATGAGTCAGTGAGGGAGTGAACATGGGTGTATGAGAGAGAGAGAGGGGGGGGAGGGAGGGGGGGAGGGGGGAGGGGAGTGAGCAAGAGTAAGAAAGAGTGAGGGAATGTGAGTGACCGAGTTAATGTGAGGTGCAACAGAGAGAATTAGGCTGGGAGACACAGAGAGCTAGGGTGAGAGAATGAGAGTTAGAGCGAATGAAAGAAATATGAAAGAGGGAGACCCAGGCTGAGAGAGAGTGAGCAAGCGAGCTAGCGAGGGTGTGAGAGAGGTTGAGAGAGTGCATGTCTACTTGCTTTATTTAGTATATTCCTCGGTTACCCACTTCCGGTCCCCTCCCCCATGCACCAGACACCTCTCTCTCTCTCTCTCTCTCTCTCTCTCTCTCTCTCTCTCTCTCTCTCTCTCTCTTATATCAGTCAGCAATAAATATATAGCATACGGTACGTGTGTATGTGAGTATTTATAAATGTATGTATGTATGAACATATGTATGTACGTATGAATGCATGTATTTATGTATGTATGTACGTATGAATGCATGTATTTATGTATGTATGTATGTATTCTCCCTTTATTCAATTCCGTTTTCATTATTCTTTCTAGTCTCCCTATCCTCCTTCTGTCCTCATCCACTCCTCCCCCCTCTCCCATTCCCCTTGTCATTCGTTTCCCCTTCCACTTTCCCCTCCCTCATCCTCCCCCCTTATTTAACCACCTCCTCCCTCCCTTTCCCCTTTCCCCTTACTTCCATCCCCTTTCTATTTTTTTTTTTTTTTAGATTATCTGTTCCCCTCCCTCTGCTCTTCCCCTTTCTCATCCCCTCCCCTTCCCCTCCATTTCTTTTTCCCCTGCCTCTCCCCGTCCCCTTTTCCCTCCCCCTCCCCTTCCTCTTCCCCTCATCCTCCTAATCAGTCTCCATCCCTTCTCTCTCATTTCCCCTCCCTTCCTTTTCTCTCTTCTTTCACGCACCTTTCCCCTCTCCGTACGCCCTTTCCCCTTCTTTTCCCCTTCCTTCTCTCCGTTCCTTCGCTTTTCTCTTCCCGTTTCTTTCCTGCCTTTACTCATCTCTCTCTCTCTCTCTCTCTCTCTCTCTCTCTCTCTCTCTCTCTCTCTCTCCTACGCACACACACACACACACACACACACACACACACACACACACACACACACACACACACACACTTCCTCTCCTTCACCTCTAATCGCTTCCTCTCCTCCTCCCTCGCTCATTTCCTCTCCCCCTTCTCCCTCCTCCACCTCTCCCTCCACCCTTCAATCTTCCTCGTCGTACTCCACTTCCTTCCCCTTCCACAAATACTTTTATTTTATCCTCTTCTTGTTCTTCGTCCTTCTCTCTTCCTTTTAAATCCCTCTTCTATCCCTCTCCTCAGACCTTCCAATCCCCGTCTCCTCTTCTTCCCTCTTCCTAATCCCTACTAACCCCTCCCATCGTCTCCCTCCTCTCATTCATCTAACCCCCCTTTCTTCCCTCCCACCTTCTCCTTCTCCCATCCATCCCTCTCCCCCCCTCCTCCTCTTTTTTCAAACTCAACTTCTTTCCTCCTAACCCCTGCCTTTCAACCATCCCTTCCTCCCTTCCTTCCCTATCCTTCATTCTCCCTTCCTCCCCATCCTTCCTCCTCCCTTCCTCCTCCATCCTCCCTTCTTTCCCCATTCTCTATCCTCCCTTCCTTCCCCATCCTTCATCCTTCCTTCCTCCCCAGTCCTTCATTATCTCCCAGCCTTCACCCTCCATCCCCATTCTCCTCCCCTCTACAACCACCATCCATTGCAAAAACACTGGTGCTAAAACCGACATTACTCAACATGGTTTTAGTGTCTCTTCAGGGGCAGGTAACCGCGTCCTCTCTAATTGCTCTCTTTGTTTCTCGTATTCCAGGTCTGTGTTATTCCTTTTCCTATTATTTGAACATGGTTGGAAATTTGGTTAGGATGATCATGATGATGGTAGTTGTGGTGGGGGTGGTGGTGGGGGTGGGGGTGTTGGCAATGATGACCACTGATCTCAAGCTGTTTTTCTCCGTTAACACATCTTGGATGCAAACAGACAGCTGTAATAATAGGTGCAAAATAATAGCCACTTCTCCCTCCTCTTGTATATTACCCAGTTGTTCGTAAAGTAGACACAAAGTACAATTAGAGTCAATCGTGAAAGTAAATGCCAAACTCTAGATCTCTGTCTTTTCACTGAAGTTTGTCCCATTTGCTAATAAGTTAAGTGCAGATTAAAACACTGGTCACTGTTAAAGAAAAATACCCAGAAATGTCACAGTATTGTATTTTCTCTCTTCTTTCGTTGCGTCAGAGTAAATCCTCCTTATCAGAATTAAAGCTAAATAGAAATTGAAGAGAGAGATATACAGGAAAGGGAGTGCCAAGGAGCTCTACCCAGATGCTTCAGGTTTTTCATTTGTTTGTGTATCTAAATTTATCCGACTCTGTATATTGTTAAAGCAGCAATATTTTAAAAGTTTGATAATGGACGCCCAGATTATTTTTTCTTTTCTATTATGTATGTGAAATGGAGATTAAACTGAAATGAGCATATGTTATTTATCTGAGGTTATTCTCCATTTTCTACACATGACATGCAATAAAGAAACACGTAAATTTCAATATAAATTACAAAATAGGTTACCACTGCGGGGTATCTTATTTTTTACATCCCCCATAAAAATTCCTGTACCCCTCCCCTCTCTCCTTCCTAAAAGTTCCCCTTACTTTTCCTTCCCTTAATAATACCCTTACCTTTCCCTTTCCTCCCCACTAAAAATCCCCTTAACTCTCCCCTTCCTCCTCACTAAAAATCATCTTAGTACTCCCCTTTCCCCCCTACAAATCCTCTTACCCCTCCCCTCCCCTCCCCATAGACACTCCCTTTATCCCTTCCCTTCTCCCCTAAAAGTACCCTTAACTCTTCCCTTCCCGTAAAAAAATCCTCCCCTCAAAGAAAAAAAAATCCTCTACCCCTCCCCGTCCTCCCCCTAAAATTATCCCCTAACTTCCCTTTCCTACCCCCATAAAAGCTCCCTTTATCCCCTTCCTCCTTTTAAGGAAAAAAGTAGAAAAAAAGAAAAGAAAAAGGGAAAAGAAGTCACTGCCCTAAATTTTCCCACCAGAGATTTTCCAGCATTCTCTCTCTCTCTCTCTCTAGGGCAATAGACTCTGGGATCCCATGACCTTGTACGAATGGCCGTAGGAAATCACACCACACGGTCAATGCATGTAAAAACCGCAAAAAGAGAGAGGAAAAAAAAATGTGTAAAAACAGAAGAGAAAAATGGAAAAATAGGAAAATGAATAGATGAATAAAATGCAAGGATTGAAAGTGCTTTGTGTGTGTGTGTGTTTGTGTGTGTGTGTGTGTGTGTGTGTGTGTGTGTGTGTGTGTGTGTGTGTGTGTGTGTGTGTGTGTGTCTGTGCTTATCTGCCTTATTTTCTTCTCCCTTCCTTCATTCCCTTTCCGCCTACTTCCTCTTTTCCGCCTTCTCGCTCTCTTCCATTTCCATATCTTCCTCTCTTTCACTCTCCTTCTCCACCTCTCTCCTTTCACCTCCCTCCTTCTTCTTCTTTCCCATTCTCATTCACATTCTCCAACTCTCTCCATCCTCCCCATTTTCCTTTCCCTCTCCCCACTTTCCTTTCTCTCTCTCCTCTCATTCCCTCCCTTCCTCTTCTCTGCCTTTACTTCCTCTTCCCATCTTCCTCTCCCTACTCTCACCTTCCATTTTCTTCTCCCTTATTCTCCCTCTCTTTATGTCACCTGTCCTTCCATCTCCACCTCCTCAGTCTTTCCTACCTCCTTCTCCCCCTCTCCTTCGCTCTCCCTAACCTTTCTCCCTCTCCTCCCATCTTCCTAAACCTCTCCCCTTTTTGTTCTTCCCCACTTACCCCTCCTTGTCCTCCACCTCTCTTGCCCTCTTCCTCTATCTTTCTCTTCCTTCCTCAGCTCCTCTTCCCCCTTCTCTCTCTCTCTCTCTCTCTCTCTCTCTCTCTCTCTCTCTCTCTCTCTCTCTCTCTCTCTCTCTCTCTCTCTCTCTCTCTCTCTCTCTCTCTCTCTCTCTCTCTCTCTTCTTCCCCCTCTCCTTCCCCCCCTCTCCTTCCCTCTTTCCCACCCCCCTCTTCTTCTTACTACTCCTCCTCTTCCTCTTCCTCATGCCCCTCCTCCTCCTCCTCCTCCTCCTCCTCCTCCTCCTCCTTCTTATCATCATCATAATTACCTTCATCATCTCCACCATCCTCTATCGCTGCAGTCATCATAACACTGCTCGGTCATTATTCTTCATTTATTTATGTATCATTTGACCTTCTCGTGATCAGAACAACTCTTGTATTCGAGAAAACACCTGGCGATTTTATTCGGATGAGAGAGTTACAACCTGAGAAAATTTATTCTTTTTTTTTTCTTTTTCTTTTTTTTTACTCATTTTTTCGGCCTGACTTTTTTTCTTAATTACACCTTGTTTTCCCTGTTTCCAAATTTTGAGCTAATCCCTAAAGTCCGGCGACCTGTTATCCATTTCTTTTTATTTGCTTATTCTTTTCATGCTGCTGGAGAGGGACGCCTTCATGGGGTGACATTGATATAACCGCGCGGCTCAACTGTCTGGTTATGCTAACGTTCTTCAGCTACTTCCCTATCTCCGCAAAGGAGGATGGTGGACTGCAGGAGGGCGGCAATTTCAGCCTGCAGTCCACTGAACTCACATTTCTGATGAACCTGAGGCTACAACAAAAACAACAACTACTACTACTACTGCCACCATTACTACTACTACTACTAACACTACTACTGCTACTGCTATTACTATTACTACCACCACCACCACCACCACTCCTACTATTTCTACTACTACTATTATTATTATTATTATATTTAGTAGTAGTAGTAGTAGTAGTAGTATTGTTAACGTTATCATTACCGTTATCATTACTGTTGTTGCTGTTTTTGTTGTTGATTTACTGTTGTTCTTCTTAGCTACTAGAGTATATTAAACACAAGAATTATAAGTCACAGAAACTCTGCAAATACGAAAATCACTGTTGTTTTTGTTATTATTTCCGTTGTTCGACCAGATAGTGTTTTTTTATTTTTTTTTAATTACAGGAGTAGGGTGTCACAGTGAGTCTGCCATTGTCTTATTTATTTTATTCATTCATGGCGATGGTTGCTTTATCATGTCTCTCTCTTTCCCACCCCTCATCCTCCCTGACTCTTTTCCTCTCTCTCTCTCTCTCTCTCTCTCTCTCTCTCTCTCTCTCTCTCTCTCTCTCTCTCTCTCTCTCTCTCTCTCTCTCTCTCTCTCTCTCATACATGTTGGATATACTGTATCTTTATTCTTTCTCCAACTGATAAACTTGTTATAAGCCAATAGACCTCCTTTGTGTTACTCTTTCTTTATATTCCTATTTACTCCTACGGACTCTGTCCCTCCCCTCCTCTGTACCCCCACTCCATCTCTCCCCCTTCTTCTCCCCCCTCCCTTTCTCTCTCCTTTCCTCTCAGCTCCCCCTTTTCTTCCCTCTTTCTATCCTTCTCCCTCTCTCCCTCCCTTCGTCTCACAGCTCCTTCCTCCTTACACCCCTCCCTTTCCCCTTCCCTCACATTCTCTTCCCCTTCCTTCCTTTCTGCTTACTCCTTTTCCTTGCTCCCTCTCTACCCCTTCCGCTTCTTCCCTCCTCCTTTTCCTCCCATCCTCTCTATCCCCTCCTCTTCCTTCCTCCCTTTCTACTCTTCCTCCCTCTCCACCCCCTCCCTCCCTCTCCCTCCCCCTCCCTCACCTTCACCCCTCCCACAGCTGTGTGGTAATGAAGGGGAGGCGCCGTGTTGTCTCCTTGTCACCCCACACCCCCTCGTCACCCCCCCCCTTCTCTCTCTCTCTCTCTCTCTCTCTCTCTCTCTCTCTCTCTCTCATTTAACTGTGTTGTAATTTTTCGCTCAATCTTCGCTCCACCATGACAAATTCTGTTTATGTCTGAACAGATTTTAAATGTGTACAGTATTAGTTTTTTGTCTGTCTATCTGTATATCTATTTATCTATCTATCCATCTATCCATCTATCTATATGTCTGTCTGTCTATTGAATGCCATGGCAAGTATTAGTATATATGATGGATATTTTTTTCTGATGTAGGCAGTTTTATATTTCATCATTTATCTTTCAGTGTTACCTGTTAATGTACGTTTCTGTTTATTTAATTACATTATTTCAAACTCATTACCTCACACAAAGCGAACTTACCTGTATGTGTGTGTGTGTGTGTGTGTGT
>NC_137064.1:25861736-25991736 GCF_032717465.1 Coenobita brevimanus | reverse complement strand
GCGGAGGTTAGAAGTGGAGAAGTGGAGGTTAGAGGTGAAAAAGTGTAGGTTAGAGGTAGAGAAATGCAGGTTAGAGGTTTCAGGAGCGAATGTAGACATGGAATATTGAGAGGTAGCGTTTAATGATGAAGAAGTGTAGAGGAGTGTAATGGGGGTTTGAGGAGGAGAATTAAATGTTAGAGGTGAAGGAGTATAGAACAGTGTAATGGAAGTCAGAGGTGGAGTATTAGAGGCTAGAGTGAAGGAGTATAGAGCAGTGTAGTGTAGTGGAGGTTAGTGGTGGAGGGATATAGAGCAGTGTGTAGTGGGAGTTAGTGGTGGAGGAGTATAGGCCAGTTTAGTGTAGTGGAGGAGTATAGAGCAGTGTGTAGAGGAAGTTAGTGGTGGAGGAGTATAGAGCAGGGTGGTGACGTGGAGGATAGTGGTGGAGGAGTATAGAGCAGTTTAGTGTAGTGGAGGTTAGAGGTGGAGGAGTATAGAGCAGTGTGGTGAAGTGGAGGTTAATGGTGGAGGAGTATATAGCAGTGTAATGGAGGTCAGAGGTGGAGTATTAGAGGTTAGTAGTGAAGGAGTATAGAGCAGTGTAGTGTGGTGGGGGTTAGTGGTGGTGTGGTGAGATGTAGGCACGTATTAAACACGGGTTACGTGCTCCATCAGCGGCATGTCTTCTTTTTTAGTCACGTTCCCCAACACACACACACACACACACACACACACACACACACACACACACACACACACACACACACACACACACACACACACACACACACACACACACACACACACACACACACACAAAACACACACACACACACACACACACACAAAACACACACACACGTAAGTATACATGCACACTTACACATGCCAGTGTGTAGACACCGGCCTCACACACATACATACACAGCGACACACTGTTTGCATCCACGCATAAACATTTGTGCCTACCTACTCGTTTCACACAAGCGCACGCATGCATACATACATAGATACATACATACATACATACATACATACTCGTACATACCAGCGCATGTACAAACATGCGAGCACTCACACACACACACACACACACACACACACACACACACACACACACACACACACACACGACGCCAGTGTTTGTGTGTGCTTTTTATCTTGTGTGTGTTTTGATTTGTCTTTGATTACACTACTTCGTGACTGTGCTGTTGAGATGCTGTGCTGGGGTGCTGTGCTGGGGTGCTGTGCTGGGGTGCTGTGCTGGGGTGCTGTGCTGGATGCTGTGCTTGCTGCTGATAGGGTGCTGTATTTGCCGTGATGGGTTGTAGTGTTTGGTGATGGGGTATTGTGTTGCTGTGATAGGGTGTTGTGGTTGCTGTGATCGAAGGTTGTTTAGGCATTTATATTGGTGAGCTGGATGTCTGATGTGTTTTCCGTTACTGTATGAATCAGCAAAACGATCTCGAACACTATAAGTAACCAAGTAGGGGGGAGGAGCAGCCTCTTTTTACAAGATAGTAGAGCACAGCACCAAACTGTTATTTTGGAAGCTATTAAAAGCACTGGGGATCCACACACGTCGTTGGAATGGTTATGAAAGGAAGAATAATGGGTGCTATTTAATTGACTTCCCTGTAAACTGACACCATATTATTAAAAAAAGACAAAAAGCACCAAGTGTATCACCTAAAGTGAGTTATCTCGGAAATTATCAAAGCAACAGCTAACCTCTGCACATTGTTAGAAAGCTAAAATGCAATATTCGCAATGTTTCTTCTCGCACTTTTCCCACACTTTCAAGTATGGGGCGCCAGTAACTTAATAATCAGTCTGCTGTGTACTGCGATACTGACCCACTCCTTTGTGCTGTGATGCTGTTTCTTATGCTTCAGACGTTTTCCCGTAGATCTTAAACACTGGGCTTTGTGTACTGGATAGATGGTGTTGTTGTATATCCCTTTCAGTTCCATGCCTTTTTTATTTCATTCTTATTAATTCTAGATTTTATTTAACTAGTGGTGAAGGGGTTAGTGAAGGCTACGTCATCTCCACCAGTGAAATGGTTATATTTTATATTCCCCCCCCCCTCCATTGAACCACATGTATTTTTTTTCTTTAACTCTTTTCCTTAATATGCTACTTTTTTGTGACACTCTTTTCTTTGTGCTTGTGTTTCTTCCCATGTTGTTGTTCCCTTCTTTATGTATTACAGTTTCCTTCTTCATTACTTTCATGTGTCATTTTCTTCTCCCTTGTGTTGCTGCACTGTGTTGCTCTCCATTCTGTTTGTGTTCCTGCTTTCTACCTTGTGTTGCTCTCCCTTCCATTAGTAATGTTTATGTCATTTTCAGTTGGCGGTTTCTTAGTTTATGTGTTGCTGTTTCCTTCAGGTAATGCTTTTTTTTCTTCATGCATTACTGTCTCTTCCTATGTGTTTCTGTTTCTTTCCTCCTCATTGTTACTGTCTCCTTCCTTATGTGCTGTTGCTTTTTCTTTATATGTAAATGTTTTCTCCGTTGCTGTTCCCTCTCTTTTTTGTTGCTGCATCACTCTTTATTCCTCCACTTTTAATCGTGTCCTCCTACTTGTGAGTTCCTGTTCCGTCTTCATTGATTGTTATCCCTTTTATGTGTTACTCTCTCTTCCCTGCCAGTGCCGTTTGTCATGATGTAGAGCTGCATCGCCATTTTCCTTTTTTTTCTGCTCCTATTTTCATTTGCCCTTCTATTATTATATGATCCTCCTCCTGCATGTATTGTTAGTTCCTCTTGCTGGATGTATTATTAATAACATTCATATTGTGATGAAGCAATTCTATTTTTCACTTTGCCAAGATATAGAGCTGTTTCTCCCTTTTCCTTGTGCATCTCCTCCATACCTTTTTAAGTTGATGTCCCTTTTTTATGAAATTCTATTTTCTCATAGGGTTTCTATCTCTTCTTGTGGTGGGGCTCGTGCAGTTCTGTTATCATTTTCTCTGTGTTTCTTTTCTCCTCCATTTATGTTGCCTACGTGTTGGTGTGACCATGATTGTGTCTAGAAGGGTGACTTGTGATGGCGGTGCTGGGTGGACAGGGTGGCTGCTGTGTCTACCCGGTGTGCGCGTGTGTGTGTGTGTGTGTGTGTGAGGGGGGTGTGGGTGGGGTGCTTTTGGTAACAGAGTAGAGAGGTCCTTTGTCCTACCCTCTGTCTCACTGTTTAATCCATCCTCTTCTCTCTCTCTCTCTCTCTCTCTCTCTCTCTCTCTCTCTCTCTCTCTCTCTCTCTCTCAGCAAAAGGATACCTCTGCTTGCTATCATCCGAGCCTCATGCAAATACACAGAGACACGATGTTTGGGATACATAGTTTCTGACAGTCTTGTTTATTTACTTCTTGACTGCTCACTCTCTGATTCCTCGTTATTCCTTTTAGTATATCTGTTTCTATCTGTCTCAGTCCTTATTGTTCACTGCAGGAACGGGTCTTCTTCTTGGAAGGAGATGATATCCAGAACTAACACTTTCCCATGTGGTGCAGTACGGAGGGTAAAGGAGTGTCTGTAGGAAGGATAATGCATGTGAAAGTCAAAGCGTTGTATTGGCTATGTTTGAGTGTGAAGGCTGTGCATACCATTCATTTTGCAAACATGTGAAAAGACTTACTACCAGCATTCACTTTAAATGTCCGCCACCTTTGGGTTTCGAACTCTAGACTCCAAACACATGCAACACTAAACAAGTACGCTACCCATCCAACCAAAACGTAGTAACTTATTTTTACTACACACTCTTTGCTGCGTTTGACCGTGCTTTCGCTATTCATTTCAAGAACTATTCAACCCCATCACTACAAGGAGCTATTCCTGACCAAAGTTGAATGTAATCATCCGAGAGTAACCTGAGTGAAATAGAGATAATTTTCAAAGCGTTCATGGAGACAGTTTCTAGCCTTTTCACAACGAGAGGTTTTTCCCGATATAAGCGCTTGGTATACTTTTTTTTTTTTACTCTGACTTGGCCCAGATTTTCATTCTTTGGCTACTTATTTCACGTAGCTCAGTGGCAGAAAAAGACACTGCCGTGGCTCTACATCCACTCCAAAGCACATCTTCGTGACCACCACCACATTCTACTGTCAATCTATTGTTGCAGTACAGCAATCAAGGTGGAGAGATGGTAATTTTAGACCAAATTAGAGTAAAACAAGTGTAATAATAGCAATAAATTGATCTGAATCCGGTGAGTTTTTAAATTTTTCCTCTTTGTGTCCATACAGTTTTATTCAGTTTTAAAAAAGGCTTCTCGTACTGAAGAAGGGCCTATGTCTGACTCTTACATTTCGAAAAAGTGTCTCCCATATTAAAAGAGTCATCTGATGGCGGTAAAAATAAAATGAAAATGAGGTCGTCGTGCTGAAGGGGTTAAATGAAAATGGCATCCAGGGTCTGAAAGGAGAATAGTTATAATTAATGTGTCTGAGAGTCTAGGATATGTTTACGTTACCGCTTTATTATTCACGCTATGATCTTATATATCAAAGCTGAATAAGACTGTCAGACGCTAGCCATCATCATCATCATCATCATCATCAAGAACAACAACAATAACAACAACAACAACAACAAAAATAATAATAATAATAATAATAATAATAATAATACTCGGGTTGAAAAAATTAAATGATATTCTTTTCTGATAGTAAATATTCTGTTCTTCACGCCAGTTACTTTGGTATTTCCTTGAACTTTGAACATATGCGCAGCTTACTTTGGAGAGGTTTGTCATATTTTTTTTCTTCAGTGGCGCAGTTTTCTTTGTCCTTATTTATTTTTGTGTTAATCCCTCCATCTTCTTTTACCATCTGTGCCGCACATGTCCCGTGGGAAGGCTCCTCTCTCTCTCTCTCTCTCTCTCTCTCTCTCTCTCTCTCTCTCTCTCTCTCTCTCTCTCTCTCTCTCTCTCTCTCTCTCTCTCTCTCTCTCTCTCTCTCTCTCTCTCTCTCTCTCTTGCAATGGAATCTTATACCTTTTCTTCGATTATTTTCTTATTAATTAAAGTTCTCGTTTCAAAAAGCCTATATTTCATTTATTGTAATTTGCTTATCATATCCATTGGGTTCAGGAATTTTGTGTCTGTATGACTGTTTAGCTGGGTCTCTCTCTCTCTCTCTCTCTCTCTCTCTCTCTCTCTCTCACGCTACCTCCCCGGAGTCTCATCTTGCAACCTTCTCAGTCCGGCTCCTGTTTAATCTTACCCATCCCTATCCTGACATAAGACAGTCTCTCTCTCCCTCCCTCTCTCTCTCTCTCTCTCTCTCTCTCTCTCTCTCTCTCTCTCTCTCTCCTTTCAACTCCTTAGTTACTCAGTGTATCTCTCTACTGTTTATTACATATATCGTCTGCTCTCTTTATTTTCGTTCCTATTTCTTATCTTTATCCGGTCCTAATCCCAAGCAGAAGCCTCTTATCTATCCTGCCAGTGTCTATCCTTGTCTCTTTCCTTGTTCATCATTTTGTAATCTTATTTTCTACCTTAATTATCTGTTCTTTATATTCTCTTTATCGTGTGCAAATTTGTCGTTATGGATATTCTCATTTCTCTCTCTCTCTCTCTCTCTCTCTCTCTCTCTCATTAACCCCTCTGGCTAATTAGGACCTTAACGAAGTAACCAACAAGCTACTTTGATCGAGCCGGCTTCGGGTTAAGTGTGGCTGAGGGAATAAGTGGGGTCAGGTGGAGAGTGGGGTAAGTGGGAATGGGGTTAGGTGGAGAGTGGGATAAGTGGGGATGGGGTTAGGTGGAGAGTGGGGTTAGTGGGAATGGGGTTAGGTGGAGAGTGGGGTTAGTGGGAATGGGGTTAGGTGGAGAGTGGGGTTAGTGGGAATGGGGTTAGGTGGAGAGTGGGGTAAGTGGGAATGGGGTTAGGTGGAGAGTGGGATAAGTGGGGATGGGGTTAGGTGGAGAGTGGGGTAAGTGGGAATGGGATTAGGTGGAGAGTGGGGTAAGTGGGAATGGGGTTAGGTGGAGAGTGGGGTTAGTGGGAATGGGGTTAGGTGGAGAGTGGGGTTAGTGGGAATGAGGTTAGATGAGAAGTGTGGTTATATGGACGTGAGTGGCGTTAGGTGAGGAGTGGGGTTAAGTGAGAGGGGTTAGGAAAGGACTAAGGGTCAGGGTAGGAATGGGGTTGTGAGAAAGGGGTTAGGTGAGGATTGGGGTTGAGTTGGGTCAGGAGGGTAGTGAGGTTAGTCGGGGAGTGGGGTTAGGCGGATAGTGGGGAGGAGGACAGAGAAAGAATAAAAAGAATGGGATGGGTTGAGAGAGAGAGAGAGAGAGAGAGAGAGACTACTTTATAATGTATATTTTCTTTGTTTACATGTCAGGTGTGTTTGTTTATATACTTTTTTCCACCCTCAGGTAAGATGAGGCGCTAATTGGTTGCGACTGTGGGCAAATAAGGTAAGAGAGAGAGAGAGAGAGACAGAGTGACGCAGAATATTGATGTAACAAAAGCAGCAGTTCACATAGGGTTGGTAATGTGTGTGTGTAATTCACCGAGTCGGTCAGGATCACTTGATGGTCGTGATCGTCAGCTTTTACCCTCCCGGAAGCGAGCTGAGAGCTCATATAGTCCGATCTAAGGGCAAGGGTGTGACCTTCACACACGCACACACCCATCCCCTTGCTCAAGGGGGACAGTAACCACCCACTTCGTCAGTGAAACTTTTCGCAACCTGAGCGAGGCGCGAACTCCCGTCTACCAGATGGCAGGCGAGAACGTTACCACTGCACCAGCGAGCGGTGTGTGTGTGTGTGTGTGTGTGTGTGTGTGTGTGTGTGTGTGTGTGCGCTCTATGCAGAAAAAAGAGGGAACCTAAGGCTGAGAACGTGCAAAACTTGTCCCCTGCTAAGGAAAGACGGACGAAAAGGAAGCCAAATTCAAGATCAGTTCATTTCAAAATGCGTGGACTTGTTGCATTAAAAAGAATGGAGGTCATAGGCGGTGGGAAAATGAGAATAAGCTAGTCATTTTCGTTCTTAAGTGGTTGTATGCATGAAAGACTGACAGTACCAGTAAACTCTTGCTTCTGAGAGTTGGATAGACAACGGGATGAGAAGTGGGTACTTAGATGGGAGCTACTTGCCCGCCGTAGTGGGGGAGAGAGTGATGCAGACTGGGGTATATTTAATGATGGGTGTCCTCTTTCACTTTCCTCCTGTTTAATCTTACATTTTCCTCTCTCTCTCTCTCTCTCTCTCTCTCTCTCTCTCTCTCTCTCTCTCTCTCTCTCTCTCTTTCTTCTTCTTCTTCTACTACTACTTCTTCATCTTCTTCTTCTCTGCCTCTGCATTAAGTAGCCAGAGAAAATATATACCCAGTCACGGGATGGCATGATGAAGAAGCCTTTGTTTTTATGTTTATATTGTTTTTACTACTACTGCTACTACTATTACTACTGCTGCTGCTGCTACTACTACTACTACTACTACTACTACTACTACTACTACTACTACTCTACTACTACTACTACTACTACTGCTACTACTACTACTACTGCTACTACTACAACTACTCCTACTATTATTATTATTATTATGAGATGTCTTGTCATGAAAAAGTTAAAGGAGGCTATATCTCATGACTTGAGTTTCAAAAGTCTATCTGAGGCATAAATGAATAAATACATAAATCGTCTGAAAATCGCAGGATTACACACACACACACACACACACACACACACACACACACACACACACACACACACACACACACACACACACACACACACACACACACACACACACACAAACTTCAATACATCTCCACCCTTACTACCAATTAAGTCATCCCAAAATTTATACGCACCTTTTCCTGTCATCTCCCACGAAACGTATAAAGCCTACAATCACAATCAACTTGGATATATTTTCGCCCTTAATTACCTTATGTATCAATTAGGTCTGTAAAGCCGTCAATCAAATAGACCTACAAGACATTTTCGCCCTTATGTATCATTCAGGTAAACCAATATTTACTTGAACTTTAACTTCCTGACTCCCACGATAGCCTATAAAGCTGACACTCACATAAAACTCAGATACATTTTCGCACTTCTTAACCTTACGTGTCAGTCGGGTCAGCCAGACTATCACTAAGACTGCTGACTACCTGCTGACTCTTCCCCTTTTGGCCTCCTCGACTCAACTCTGATTAGCCCTAGTGTTCTGCTGACGAAAGCTGACGAGGTAGGAGGAGAGGAGGACAAAGGAGTATAAAGAAAAACACACAGCAGTAAATCTAGCAGTTTCTTCGAAGATCTTTGCTATGGGCAGGTTATAACTGAGGTACCTATGAGCCAATGATAAGGAGAGCAAAGGAGGAGGAGGAGGAGGAAATATTTATCAAAACCACGAGAAAGAGAGAGAGAGAGAGAGAGAGAGAGAGAGAGAGAGAGAGAGAGAGTACTATACAGGAAACGCTGAATGGAACAGTGCAAGAGGAGGATGAGAGAGAAGGCGTGGATAATGATTGTGGAAAATGAGTCATTAGAGAGGGGAAAGGGGAAAGGGATGGACAAAAAGTAAGGAGACTGACAAACAAATAAGAAAGAAAGGGGGGTGGAAGGAAAAAGGAGAGGAGAGAAATTCAGGAAAAAAAAATAACGGGATAGATAAGTAGAAAAACAAAAAGGGCAGCAGTATGAGTTGAAGAGAAAATGACAGAGGAGAAATATATATTTAAAAAAAATAAGAGGAAAAGCCAAATTAAAAAAACAGTAGAATCTAAGTGGATCAGAGAAAAGAAAGGAAGATGAGGGGAAATGGAAAAGAGGAAAGCAAAGGAAAGATAAAGAGTGAAAGGAAGGGAGGAAGGCACAGGAAAGATAAAGACAGGAAGGAAAGGAGGATGGGTAGAGAGAAGGGAGGGGGAGAAACCAAGAAAAGGTGAATAGAGAAATTATGAAAACAGAAGAGAGAAAAGAAGTGACGACTGGTAGAAAAAGAAAGGAAGGAGACGCGTATAAAAGAAGGAAGTGAGAAGAAAATAAATACAGGACGAAAAGAACAGGCAAAAAAAAAAAGGAGGGATAGAGACGTAAGTAATGGATCGAAATGGTAATGATGAAAGCAGAATAGAAAGAATATGAGGGAGGATGAGCAAACAGGAAAAGGAAAAGGCAAGTAAGAATGATGAAAAGGGAAATGATGATTGCAGAAAAAAAAATGAAGGGTTGGAGATGGGTGTGAAGAAATTAAGGGAAAAAAAGAGAAGATAAAAGGGTAATCGTGCAAATAGTGGAAAAAGGGAATTAAAACATAATGGCTGGAGAGGTGGAAAACAAAAAAGAAAAAGATGACTGAGATATAAGCTTAGAAGAAAGGGCAAGGTGAGAAAAATGAATCTAAAATAGAGAATAGGCTGAGAAAAATGAAAGCTGTAATGGTTAAATACAGTAGGAGAAAATAAAATAAGATAAAGAAAAGTATGTTGGAGAGAATCAGATAAGAGGAGGGTGCAGGAGAGAAGAGAGGGAAAGTAGAATAAGACGAATAAGGAAGGGAAACACATAAACAAGAAAAGAAGATAATGTAAGAGCATTTGTGAGAGGGGAAAGAGGGGGCGCATGAGTATAATAAATAAAGTAAACGGAGACAGAGGGAATGGAAAGCAGTGGAGATTAAGAAGGAGTGTTAATTAATGAGATGAACGAATAGGAGGAAATTTGGAGAAGCGGAAAAGCAGTGAAGAGAGGAAAGGAACTGAAAGCAGGATGGGCGAAAATGAGAAAGTGGAAGAGCAAGAGAAGAAAAATAAGGAGTGATGGAGGGGAGGAAGGGGAAAGAGAGGAAGATGTATCAAAAGAAAAAGGGTAGAGAACGCACAGAAAAATGATAATGGGAGCAGGATTAGAAGGAAAGGGAAGAGGGGGGAGACGAATTTTGGTGAGAAAGTGAGAGGTGAGAGACAAATAGAGGAATAAAAAAGAGGAGTGTAAACAGAAATGAGAGCGTAATAAAAAGAATAGAGCAAAAAAGAAAATAGGTGGGAAAGAGGGAGAAAAATGTAAAATGCTGGAATAACACACACACACACACACACACACACACACACACACACACACACACAATAGTGAAGAAAAAAAGAAGCAAGAAATCACGGAAGCCATTAGGGAAGATGATGAAGGAGGTGATGACGGGCACCACACGCTCGCATCTTCCCAAGCCTCAGCTGGAGCCCAAACAAACCAGCACCTTATATCCCAAGCGTCAGCCGGAGTTGAGGCCATCCCAATCATCTAAAGGTGCGCTGTTTGCAAGACCCGAGACGCAAGCCAAGCAAGTGGGTATTTTTCTAGCAAGCACAGGGACCTGGGGCTGATCTAATGGTGCTTAGGTGTGATTTAAAGGTGCGTGTGTTTGATTTAGCGATGTGCATCTCGTCGCTAACAAGCCGAGATCAGCAACTCGTGGACCCGTATCTTAATGGCGGTCATCCAGTGTCAACATGTTTGTGCTTTTGATGAAGGGTTGCGATATGAAGAATGCTAAGGTGGAGGAAGAGCTGGTTGGGATGATGGTAGATGATTAGTGGTGATGGTAGCAGATGATGACGATGGTGATGGTGATGATGATGATGATGAGGAGGAGAAGGAGCAGGAAGAAGAGGAAGAGAAAAAGGAAGGGGAAGAGGAAGAGGAGGAGGAGGACAGTACAGTAGTAGATGGTGCTGATGATGATTGTAATGATGTCAGTACTAGATGATGACGATGATGACTGTAGTAGATGGAGATATTGGTGATTGTTATGACTGAACTGCTGTTTATGGTGATGAAAACCGTAATGACAAGGTGATAGTGAATGAAGCAACAGACGATTTCAAGATAACTATATGCTGATGAAAATGGTAAAGATAACGTAGTTGATAATGATAGTGAAGATAAGATTTTTCTTTGTATAGCATCGACACATCAGTCAGGATATAAGGATATACAGTACTTAATGAAATATGTATCGTTTAGCGTATTTTTCGTGTTTAGAATTAGATTGCACACACACACACACACACACACACACACACACACACACACACACACACACACCTCGCTCTCGCTCTCTCTCTCTCTCTCTCTCTCTCTCTCTCACTCTGCCACACTTTCACCCGTAAGGTCAAGCTGTCGCCCCCCATTAAGAATCTCACCCATTAGCGGCCCGTAATCTCCTCATCTCAACCCTGCGCGAATACCAGAAAGGGCATAAAGTAACACTGCGCGATCGTGGAATCATTAATACATTTGCGCTTTCTTGGAACTAGTGTGTGCATTTTCAGTACTAACAACCCTTTCAGTATGTGTTCCCAAGTTTAGGCTTTAGTTTTGCTTGCGCTTTTTTGGAATCATTACGCACTTTAAGCATTTTTCACCTCTTCACACCGAGAGGGCTCCCTGGGTTTTCAATTCGATGATTTTATTTGCGCTTTCCTAGAATCAGTCTGCGCTTTTTCAGTACTTCAAGCATTTGCTGAGAGAGAGAGAGAGAGAGAGAGAGAGAGAGAGAGAGAGAGAGGAAAGGGATGTAAGAAACGCAAAGGAAAGGAAAGGCAAGGAAGAAGGAAGGGGAAAGACAGAATGGAAAATAGAAAAAATGACATAAAACAAGGCTGCAAGAGAGAGAAACAGGACACTTCATAATTACACCCCCTACATACACACATACCAAGAGACAGACACACTCAGACGCCGCATTCTCGTCGGCTTGGAAGGAGACTGAGAAGCAAGGACAAAAAGAAGAGACAGATACACAAAAGATAGATAGATAGATAGATAGATAGATAGATAGATAGAGAGAGAGAGAGAGAGAGAGAGAGAGAGAGAGAGAGAGAGAGAGAGAGAGAGAGAGAGAGAGAGAGAGAGAGAGAGAGAGAGAGAGAGAGAGAAGAGAAGAGAAGAGAAGAGAAGAGAGGAGAAGAGAAGAGAAGAGAAAGTTCGCTAAGAAGAGAAGAAATAATGAAAATGGAAAAAAAAAAATACGAAACAGAGGTGAATGGGCGAAACGGGGCACCTCACAAATTACAAGAAACAAGGACAGAAAAAATCAGGAGAGACTGACCGAAAGGACACATAGAAAGAGAGAGACAAGAAAGAGACAGAGACAAAAGAGAAAGATGCGAGTCAGAAGAAACATTAAGAAGAAAAAAAGAAAAAAGAGGAAGGAAGACAAAAAATTCGGGATAGTGGAGTACACGCGACCCTGTGGCGGTGAGAGGATGAAACAGAACAGTTCATAATTACACCCTCGACATCCCGACAACAGTGGTGCTCAGACGCCGTGTTCTCTTGGATTTAGGTGACTTAGGTGGAGACGAACCGACAGACAGGGAATTAGAGACAGAAAAAAGTAGTGGCCAAGAAAACGAATCGCAAAAAACAGTCAAGCAGACAGAAAAGAGAAATGACAGGGATGGAAAAAAAGCCAGAAAAAAGGAGTGACAGGGAGGAAGAAGAATAGTCAGGAAAAAAGTACAAACTGACAGACACGAGAAGTGATAGGTACAAAAAAAAAAAAGCCAGAAAAAAAAAGAGAGAGAGGAGAGAGAGATAAAAACAATGGATATGAGAAAAGGACAACAGGGTAACAGTGAGAGGAAACATAGCTACAGTAAAAACAAGAGACATTTGAAGAGTTAGGGTGATTTGGATTAAGCACGTCGTCACCCTAGCAGTGAGGGGGTGAAACAGGACACTTGATAATTACATTTACCGACAACAGAGGAGACTCAGAGGCTGCATTATCCTGGGTTTGCGAGTCTCTCCTGCAGTTTCCTTGCCGTTTGTTGCTGGATGATTGCACGTTTATACTCCTTTGTACGTTGTTTGTGCCAGGATATTTTGCAACACTTACATATTTTATTTGCACGTTATTCCTCCCTTGTAAATGTACGGATGTTCTCTGGCTCTGTCCCCTTTTCATTTATATTTTGTTATTTGCACGTTAGTTTTCTCCTTATATAAGTAAGAATGTTATCATGCACCTTATTATCCTTTATATTTTATTATTTTTACTTTAATATTCCCCTGCATGTTGTTTCTCAAGTACTTGTTTTTTACCATTTATATTTCGTCATTTTCGTTTTTATATGCCCTTGAACGATATCATTATGCAATGATGATAATAATGATAATGATAATAATAATAATAATAATAAGAAGAAGAATAAGAATAAGAATAATAGTGGTAATAATAATAATAATAAAAGAAGAAGAATAAGAATAATAGTGGTAATAATAATAATAATAATAATAATAATAATAATAATAATAATAAAAGTTGGGAATTCAAATTTTCGGGGGCAATTCATACCTCTAATGTTGCTAGATGAAAAAGTTAAGGATTAATTTTCCTTCTTAGCGTTGCAAAGGCATGGGCAGGACATGTAAGCTACGTAATGAAAGAGTCGGTGCTGTGTTGTGCATTTTACCAAAAGTAATGTGTGTGTGTGTGTGTGTGTGTGTGTGTGTGTGTGTGTGTGTGTGTGTGTGTGTGTGTGTGTGTGTGTGTGTGTGTGTGTGTGTGTGTGTGTGTGTGTGTGTGTGTGTGTGTGTGTGTGTGTGTTTTACAAGCACCGTGAAATGCAGGTGTGTGTGTTTTGGTAGTCATCACCTGTGGAAACGCTGTGCTTTGTTGTCTTTTTAACCAGGTTTCTAGTATGTGATAGCCTAGCTTTACTATTAATCAGGTACCGAAGTTTGTGCCCATACCATTCGGAGGGCTTACAATAATAAATACAAATAGATAGATAGATAGATAGACAGATATAGATAGATAGACAAATACAGTAAAGCAAGAAACGTAGTACATAAAGAAACACGCAATATTATTTCCCCTAAAAGCAAAGTGAATGCAGCTCTGTACATAAAATACTCAAGGATCATTCAGTCAGTGTTACGTGTACATTTCAAGCAACAGTCAAGCTCTTGTATATTTTACTGTATCAACAATCAGCCCAGCGGTGCGGAGCTTATTAGTTCCACAGTATCAAGGCCTGAGACGCACAAACAAACTTGCGATTATTTCCCTCTCGTAAGAACAGATTCTGTTTTGTAGGAAGAAAAAATATACAAGAGGCTCCACTTTTCCTATTTTTATCCCTCCCACACAAATAAAGTTACAAGAACAAGTTAATCGTAAGTTTGTGAGTTTGGAGGAAGGATCTATTTTTATAATTTGCTCAACTTGCCGGGAAAGCAAATAGGTCTTTTGTCATAATGCAGACACATTCATTTTATTTCATAACCTACGTGCGCCATTTCCATTTATTCAATTTGTCTAATTTTTTTCTTCTGTATCTGACCACTTCACTACGATGACATCGTTCTGACTAATAGATAAAGGAATATGGGTAAAAATGTATAGGACTCTCAAGCATGAAATATACAAGAAACACAGATAAGATTTAATAACCCTGGCAAAAGTGAAGTAAAAAAAATAGAGAAGAATCAATGGTCAAGTAAGCATAAAGTATACACAAAAATAAAACTACCCTACAACTTCCCTTCCGCCAACTCCTCTTGAGATGGCTGCCAAGGAATTAGCATCACCTTAAAGATTTGCAAGGGCCCCTTTCACACAGGCCAGACACCAGATTAACGGTGTAATTCTCGATATCTGGCCTCTCGAAATTAGAATATATTTTTGCTGAAAGAAAGAGACATGGATTGATTCTGTAGTCTCCTTAGCGATCCTTTGCCAGTAATAATAATAATAATAAAAATCATAATAATAGCAGCAGCTACAATAGTAGTAATAGTAGTAGTAGTAGTAGATGTAAGTCCATAAGTAAAGTAAGTAAATAAAGATGAACTTGCTACAGGGAATTAATCGCTAAGGTGAATATACGTCCAGAAACTGTAGTAAAGAAAAACACATAAAAACATTACAGCACCACGTCATAACTCCGCACAGAGAATTGTTCGGTTTCAAAATAAAATAAAAAAACAAAAAAGAAATAAAATCCGCAAGGCAGTCTCAGTTCCGGCTATACGTTCCTCGAGACGCCGGGAATTAGAGCGACCATATAGAGCCACAGAGCCCCTCTTTCACACTAAGCAGAGGAACCTTTTGGCACGACAGTCTTGCACAGTACCCCCTTCACAGCCTTCATTCATACCCTCCGGCCAGACACCTCCCTCCCCCCGCCTCTCTCTCTCTCTCTCTCTCTCTCTCTCTCTCTCTCTCTCTCTCTCTCTCTCTCATCTTCCTTGGCTGCTCATTTTTCAGCGATTTCTGTTCTATTCTCTGTATGTTTTCTTTATTTCTCCACCTCTTTCGGCATGTACTTATGTATGTCTCGCTGAATCTCACCATTCCTTTTACATCTCTCTCTTGATACTTTCTTACTGTTTCTTTATCTCATTTTCCTCCATTTCCCAAGTCCGTAATTAATTTCTTGTTTCTGTGCTTCTTCTTTCCTTCTACGTCGTCTCTTTTGGTGCTCTCTTATTTCCATTTACATCTTTTTTTTTTTGCTCTCTCTTCTTTCCTTCTGTATCTCCCATTTCCATACTAAGTTTCCTGCTTCTGAGCCTCTTCTTTCCTTCTACACCGTCTCATCTGTTAACACTTGCTTGCAAAAGTTTCATTACACCGCCTCGATAAGGTACTGAAGCCTACTTTGACCTCTCGACACTGTGGCTTCGAATCTCTCCATAGGTGTACACGATTATTGACCCCAGTTGTACCCTGCCGCTGCTTCTTTCCTCTCAGGCGTCCTCTTCATCCTCATTCTCCCTCCAAATGTCCCCTCCATCCTTCCCATCTCTTCCAAATGTCCCCACCGTCCTCTTATAATTATCTCCCTCATCTACTCCTTTCTCTGTACCGTTTCTGTACCTCTCTTTTTTCCTTCCTCCAGACGTCCCCTCCATCCTCTCGTATCTTCTTCATCTGCTCCTCTTTCTCTCTGTCTCTCTGCATCTCACTTTTATTCCTTCTTCCGAACGTGTCTTGCATCTTCTCACATCTTCTTCATCTTTCCCTCTTTCGGCATTCTCCCTGATTTCGGTATCAATTGTTTGCTTCCCTCTAAGTTTGTCCCTTTTTTACCTTACCTTTTTTCGTTTGTGTGTATCATACTGTTTCTCTTTATTTTTTTTCTTTTCTTCTGGCTCAGTTCCTCCTTTTTCTCCCCTCTCAGTACCATTTCTTCTTCCCTCTCAGTGCTTCTTTCTTTCCTTTCTCTCTTAATATCTTTTCCTTCTCTTTTATATTTTTTCCTAGGCTTCAGTGTCTTTTCTGCCATGTCATAATCATCATGTCACTACATATTATATTTCCCTCTGCACCTCTGATCAACTGTTTTCTCCTTTTTTTCAGTACCTTCCTTTACCAGCTCTTGCATCGTTCCTTCTCTCCCCTCTACTTTCTTCCTCTTTTCAGTATATTTTCCTTTGTTCTTCTCAGTACTTCTTTCCTTCTCCTCCTCCTGTTCACCCCTTCTTGCCTCTGTCAGTACGCATCCCTCACCTCCTGTATCAACTCTTTCTTCTTCCTGCTTTCGTACTTTATTCCTCCTTTCTTTCGGTCTCTCTCCTTTCCTTCCTCTCAGTACCTGTTCTTCCCTCTCCTCCGCTTCCTTCCTCCTCTTCCCACTGACCCCCCTCGCCTCTGTCAACACACATCCCCCTCCTTCTGTATCAACTCTTCCTCCCTCCTTTCTTTTGCCAACGCACTCTCATGTCCACTCTCTCTCTCTCTCTCTCTCTCCCTCTCCCCTCCTTTGCTAAACTCACTCCCTTGTTTCCTGTGCTAACATCCCCTCTCCCTCCCTCCTCACTCAGTGTCTCTTTCTTTCTCATACCAACACGCTTCATGTCTGCTATCTCTTTCTCCCTCTCCCCTCCTCTGCTGAACTTCCCCCTTTGTTTTTTTCTGTGCTACCATCCCTCCTCCAATCTTCAGTTATCTCCTGTTCCCTTACTCCAACAACAACCATTGTCCTCACCTAACGCTTGCCTCTCACTTTTTCTCCTATCTCCCATTATTTCAGTTCTTCCCAGTTTCTACTCTAATGTTCTTAAGAAAGGAGTGGTATGTTTCACTACCCATAGATGATTCTCTTTTATATAATAGTGATAGTAGGGAGGAAAGTGACGGATATGCCCTAAATATTACTTAGACAGAGTGGAACAGTATGTGAATTTTTATCCCTACTTCGAAAATGGTAGGGCAGATTGGGGAGAGGAGGGTAGGCTAGTAGGCAGGTAGGGTCAGGGACAAACTTTCGCCTACTGTTCCCCTACATCTGCTTCACACTTACTGCATGTCCGTCACATTTCCACTTGTCGCATCCTAATAACATAGAACATCATCTGACGTGAGTAACATATCAAGCCTCTCCCAGCTTAAAAATACTACCCAGCAAAGGAAAGTGAGAAGTACAAGAAGTTACAGTGAATGCTTGTCCCCGACTGCACTTAGAGGGTTGGAGTTGAGAGGAAGGGATGGGAGGTGATGAGGGGAAAGGGTGGGTGTGAAGGGAGGGGATGGGATGGGAGAAAGGATTGGGGCAGGAATGAGGTGAAGGGAACGGGTGGGGGTGGGATGAAGAGATGGGGGTGGTGGGAGAAGGTCGGGGTAGGGGTGGAGATGGAAGAAGGGGACAGGGTGAGGGATGAGGAGAGGGGAGGGGGAGGATGTTGTAGTGAGGGAAGGTGATGGTGGTGGTAGTTCAGTGGTAGATAGGTGTACTACGGCGTGAGTGACCCCTCTCTCGCTGTCTCCTGTAGTCCACTATTCATATGCAAAGTGGAAACGGGGCGCTTCCTCTCTCTCTCTCTCTCTCTCTCACACACACACACTTTTTATCAATTTCTTCTAACAACCTTTTTCGGTTCTCGTCTTTTTTTCCTCATCAATATATATATGTACCGTTCTCCTCTCTATTTTTCAGTTCTTATTTTTATTGACCTCAGTCTTCTCTACCTTGCTCCCTATGTCCTTCCTCCATCACATTGATTATTCCCCCTCATACACAGACAACTTGCGTCATGTCTCGAAGTATGGTGAAATTTGTCGGCTAGTAACTCAGGATATGACTGTTGGTATAGTCCCTTTATTTCTCCATTTCTTTAAATATATTGGTCCCTTTTTCTCCTTTCTTCCTCTCTATCATCATGTTACCAGCAAAATCTGAAGCTTGACGCATATTAAAGGTTGGTAACTGAGGATGTGCAGGTGTTTGTATTCTCCCTCAGTTTCTATTTCCTTTTCATACATTCTCTCTCTCTCTCTCTCTCTCACACACACAAACACACACACACACACACACACGTACGCCACTCGCAGACAAAATACTAACGTCATGCACCAAATTCTAAAGCATGATGAAACAGACTATGACTGCTGACGTTCGAGTGTTAGTGTGTTTGCGTGGGCGGGCCGGGAAATTTATCAGAGTTCATGACTGTTTGTGGTTGGTTCTTTGTGTGTGTGTTATGCATCCGACTGTGTATTCAGGAGAGAGAGAGAGAGAGAGAGAGAGAGAGAGAGAGAGAGAGAGAGAGAGAGAGAGGTTCATATCTTTCCCTTCGTTGTTTTTGTGATGTCTATTGTTGTTATCATTGCTGGAGAGAGAGAGAGAGAGAGAGAGAGAGAGAGAGAGAGTTTCATATCTTTCCCTTCGTTGTTTTTGCGATGTCTATTGTTATCATTGCTGGAGAGAGAGAGAGAGAGAGAGAGAGAGAGAGAGAGAGAGAGAGAGAGAGAGGATATTTGCACTTATTTCTCTTCGTTCTTTTCGCGCTAGCTATTGTTGTTGTTGTTGTTATTGTTGTGGTTTTCTTTTTTTTCTTACTCTTTGTGGTCGTAACGGTGGTAGTGGATGTGGTTTGTGGTTTTGTCGTCATGGTTGTTTTTCGTTGTTTGTGGTGTCAGTTTTGTGAGTGTTTTGGTGCCCTATATGTGTGTGGTTGTGGACGCGGCTGTGGTTTTGGGATTGGCGTAGTGGTGATATACATTTTCTGGTGGTAGGTATTGTAGTGCTATGGTAGTGAGGTAGTGAGGAGGGTGGTGTTATGACTGTGATGGTGGTGGTAGTGATGGGCGTAGTGTGTTGCGCTGTGGTGGTGGATTAATGGATGATGAGTGTGGTTGTGGTGGTGGTGGTGGTAGTGATGGGGGTAGTATGTTGCGTTGTGGTGGTGGATTGATGGATGATGAGTGTGGTTGTGGTGGTGGTGCTGGTGGTGGTGATGTGATGATGGATTGATGGGTGATGAGTGTGGTTGTGGTGGTGATGGTGTGTTGTGTGTTGTGGTTGTGACTTGATGGGCGTGGTGAAGTTGGTATTGTGGTGATGGTGGTAATACGTGCTGTGTTGCTGTGGTGGAGGTGCATTGCTGATGACAATGAATGTGCTGTGTGGTGATGGCAATAGTGGTGAAATGATGGCATTTTTTTTTTTTATTGCTGTGGTGGTGAAGTGGCGTGTTGATAGTGTGGCAAATTGTGCTGTTGTGGTGGTGGTGATGGTGATGTGATGATCGTGGCTGTTGTGTGCTGATAATGATGGTGTGATGGTGGCAGGGGTGACCGTATTGTGGTGATGTGGTGGTGTACTGGCATTGTGGTAGACTGTGTTGGTGTGGCGATATTGATGTTTCAGACTGTGGTGACTGTGTTGTAGTGGAGATTGTGGTCTTTCGTAGTGACGCTGCTGTGACGGTGTGATGCTGTGGTCATCGTGTGGTAGATTGTGCTGGTGTGGAGGTGGTAATGCAGTGTCGTTGTGGTGCTAATGGTGGTGGGTGGGGGTGATGGTAGTGGCAGTGGTAGTGATGACTGTGATGCATTGTTGTGGTGATACCGATGACTGCCATGGGGTGGTGGCTGATAATGTGGTAAACTGTGGTGGTGATGGTAGTGGTGGTGGTGATGGTGTTGTGATAGTTCGTGTTGATGTGAAGATGGTGGTGGTGGTGGTGGTTGTGGCGATGGTGATGTGATAGTTCGTGTTAATGTGGTGGTGGTGGTGGTGGTTGTGGTGGAGGTGTTAGGTTACGGGATATGAAAGCTAACAGTTTTATCGGCCTGGTGTTGATGTTGTGAGGCAGATCGATCGTCATTCTTCATTTCGGAACAATAAACACATAATTACGTCAAACAGCTGAGCATTCATCTCTGCTAACACTGTACACATACGTTACTCCTCTCATTAACCCTTTCATATCTCTGAGCAAAATAAGATGGTCTGATGTTAGCCTCAAGAAAATGCCCAAATAATCCAGTACCATCGAAAGGATTACGGGAGATTTTGCACTTTTGATTGCTAGGATTTCTCTCAGCAAAACAAAATGGCCAAGTGTTAGCGTTAATAAAACACCCAAGTAGTGAAAAGATTGAAGATAACACTATGGGACGAATCAAATTATTCAGATCTCACCAACCGCAAAGGCAAGGTTAAGTCCTACGATAACATGTGTGTATATTATTATTATTATTATTATTATTGCTATTATTATTATTATTATTATTATTATTATTATTATTATTATTATTATTATCACCGCTAAGTGCCTTTTTAGTCTAGAAAAGACCCCTGATAATAAAGCAATTTGAACGTCATAAAGTCAATATTACTACAGTTTTCTACACTATATTTCACCCTAATGCACGGAATAGCACATGGCCAGAGACTAACAGCATAATTTAACTGAGAAAATCCCCCAGTGGCCAAAGGATAACGAACCATGTTAATTAAAAACTGAGTGAGGTACGTGATTACTCCAATGATTAAAACATGAATATTATCTTCGTCATTACTCTGCACTTCCACACGTCCAAACCAACAGCAAAACGAGAATTCAATACTACGATTATTATAAGCAGAGGGATGTGATTTTGCAGTGAGATTAACATAATAGGTCTTCAAAATTAAATATCGGGATAAACTTTTCATAAATGTTTGAAATGACCATCAGGAATTAATTAGATTCGTGTAAATTGCTCACGAAGATAAGTATAATTAGTCAGTGAGATAAACGTTAGGACTAACATAACAGTTGCCTACAGATCCAGTGCCATGACAAGTTGATGGATAAATTTATACTAGAGTGAAAATATATGGTTAGTAGGCGGTAACTGAGTTTTAGGATGATTTTGCAAGGGTTGTGTAAAGCTAGTACTAGAATGGTCATAGGCAGAGTTAGAGTTATGCGGTTCTGAGTAATTATTTTTATTCGAGTTCTTTCACCTTGACTTGGCCCACATTTGTGTCCTTCTGCAACTTATTTCACGCAGCTCAAAAGCTTTATATCCTCGACACAGCTCTATATCCACTTCACAGCACTTCATTATGACCATCACGATATTTAAGTGTTAATCTATTATTGAATCTCAGCATTCAAGGAGGAAAGATGACAATTTTAGGCCAAGTTTGAGTGAAGAGAGTATAGGAAGTTAGGACTAATAGATACTACGGTAATTATATATAGTTTAGGAATTGACTGAGTTTAAGTACCAAGGTAGTTACATGTAATGGGGTTAATAAGTACTAAAGTAATTACATATACACATAGCCTAGGAATTAAGGAATTTTTAAGTACTAGGGTATTACATGTAGTGGAAAATTAGGTTAAATAAAAAATACGATGGCCATATTGAAATGTGTGTTAGTAAAAGGGTGTATACGTGATCGGGGTGTAGGCGCCGTGATCAGCCCTCCGCTAAGCACATGACGCGGCTCTCTCTGCTGGGGGCTTGTGACGGGGACGTGCTGGGGATGGGGGCGATGCGGATAGGAAGTAGGGGAGAGAGAGAGAGAGAGAGAGAGAGAGAGAGAGAGAGAGAGATAATAGAAGAGAGCAGTAACTAAGGGGATGTTGGAGAAGAAGGTGGTGGGGATCGGATGGACACGGAGGTAGAGAATGAGAGGGAAGGAGATGAAGGGGGAAGAGTTAGAAGGAAGTGTGCTGTAGGGGGTAGGAAGTGAGGAGGGAGGCGGAAGAAACGGGGGAGATAGTGAATAAATTAATAAGGAAGATGAGATGGGGAAAAAATGAGAAGAAACGAGAAGAAGGAAGAAAGCTAAGGAGAACAGTGATTAGATGCCACGCTGGGGACAGGGGAGGGGGATAGAAAAGGAAGAGATAGAGGGGGGGGGGAATGAATGATCGAGAGAGCGAAAAGAAAAATGGGAAGATGAGGCAGGGAGTGGATAGTGTAAAGGTGACATGAAAATAAAGAATATTGACAAGAGAAAAGGAAGAGATGAAAGACCAAAAATGAGGGATGGAGAGAATGAAGAAGATATGGGAGAAGACAGAGGCAAGGAGAGGACAAGATGGAGGAGAGATGAAGAGAACATCGACAATGGAAAGGGAAGAGACGGAGGAACAAAAATGAGGTATGGAAAAACGTAAAAATAAAAAAAAAGAGAGAGAGATGAGATAAGATTTAAGGAGAGGACATGGTGGAGGAGTGGTAAAGGGCGACAGCAATGATAGGGAAGATGATGAGATGCAGTCAGAAATTAAGTGGCTAGGTAGATACAGCACTGGCCTCACGTTCGGGGGATGCTCTGGAATGGGTTCGAGCCCCTCTGACTGCCACTGAGTTTGTGAAGAGGGCATTCACAAGTTTTACCATAATCAAATAACTAAGCTTGGGTCTTTGTATACTCTCGTTATCTTTTATCACCGTCTGTGCTCTGTATCTGTCCTTCCCTCCTCCTAAACTCCTTATCACTTTACCTCTTTAGGAGCTGGAGAGAGAGAAAGAGAGAGAGAGAGAGAGAAAGAGAGAGAGAGAGCAAAAGATAAAAAGGGAAGGAATGTAGAAATCAGAAAAATGGAAAATAGAGAAAGAGAAAATAATAAAAACCCTTGATGAATGAAACAGAGGGGAAAAGAATAAAGCGGAAGAGAAAGAAAACGGGAGCAGGGCTAAAGATGTTTGAGCAAATAAGAACGAGGAGAGAAAAAGAGAAGAAGGAAGGGAAGAAAGAGAGGGAGAGTAGAAAATAACTAGAAAAAGCGAGGGAGGAGAGGAGAGGTTGGAGTAACTGAGAAAAAGAGCGAGAGGAAAGAAAAAGAGGGAGGAATGGAGAAAAAGGGAGAGAGAGAAAAGAGAGGAAAGAAAAAGAGAGGGAGAAAGGGAGAAAAAAAGGGGAGGGAGGAACAGAGAAAAATGAGAGAAAGTAATAGAGAAACGAAGAGTGTAAAAGAGAGGACAGGTAAGGGTATCAAAGACGATAGGGTACAGGTAGAGGAAAAGAGAGGGGAAGAATGAAAAGAAGTGAGTGAAGAAGAGAAAAAGAGAACAAAGAGAAGAGGGAAAATGAGAGAGAAGAAGAGAGAAGAAAAGAGAGGGAAGTGGAGAGAAAAAGAGAAATAATAGAAGAGATAAAAAGAGAGGAGGGGCAAGGGTATCCTCTTCACGTGCCTCACATTTTTGTAGTGTCCAGTTTCAGGTCGGATAGTTGGGTTGGGTCCGGTTTAGGTGATGTCTGCCACTGCTCTGTCTGCCACTTCTGTACCCTATCTGCCACTGCTCTGTCTGCCACTTCTGTACCCTATCTGCCACTGCTCTGTCTGCCACTTCTCTATCCTGTCTGCCACTGCACTGGCACTTCTCTATCCTGTCTGCCACTGCTCTGTCTGCCACTTCTGTACCCTGTCTGCCACTGCTCTATCTACCACTTCTCTACCCTGTCTGCCACTGCTCTGTCTGCCACTTCTCTATCCTGTCTGCCACTGCTCTGTCTGCCACTACACAACCCTGTCTGCCACTGCTCTTTCTGTCACAACCCTGCCACAACTCTTCTCTGTCTCCCCCTGCTCGATCTACCGCTACTCTATCTGTCACTAACCTTTCATTACTCTACCTTGTCTGCCACTGCTTTATCTACCACTGCTCTATCTGCCAATAATGTGCCACTACTCTACCCTGTCTGCCGCTGCTCTGTCTGCCACTACTCTTCCACTCCGTTATCCTGTCTTCCACCGCACACTACCCTGATTTCTGTCTTGTCTGCCACTACCTTTTCTACCGCTCTCCTGTCTGCCACCACCCTGTCTGCTGCCACCCTGTCTGCCACCATCCCGTCTGACACCATCCCGTCTGACACCATCCCGTCTGCCACCATCCTGTCTGCCACTACCCTGTCTGCCACCATCCTGTCTGCCACCACCCTGTTTGCCACCACCCTGTCTGCAATTACCGTACCTTCCAACACCCTGTCTGCCACCACTCTTTCTGCCTTGTCTGACACTACCCTATCTTCCACTATCCTGTATGCCACCACCCTGTCTGCCATTACCCTGCCTTCCAACACCCTGCCTTCCAACATCCTGCCTTCCAACACCCCGCCTTCCAACATCCACCCTTCTGACATCCTTTCTGCCACCATCTTATCTGCCATTTTTTTTTCTCACTATCCTGTCCGTCATTGCTGTTTGTCACAACTCGACTGCCACCACTGTCTGCCATTGCTCTGTCTTCAACTTCCTTGTCTGCCACTGCTGTCTGCCACTATTCTGTCAGCCTCTCTCCTGTCTGCCACAGCTATGTCTACCACTCTCCCCTTCAATCTGCCTCTGTTCTGTCTCCCATTACGTTGTCTGTCATTTCTTTATCTGCCACTGTACCATCACATTTTATGCCCCAACTTTAACTGCATTTCACCACCACCACCACTAAAACCATACCCACCCCCACCACCTCAACGCCACCACCACTACCACCACCACCTCTGCTACTAACACCACTTTTATCACCACCAACACAGATACTCACTGTACATCACCACCACTATCACCAGCTCTGTTTTCCAGTCACCATCGTTCCTCCACTTGTCACTATAGCAACTACAACTGTCCTTATCTGCCACCACATCAACCGCAATCACCAACACCTGTCACCATAGCAACCACAATCACCAATACCTGTCACCATAGCAACCACAATCACCAACACCTATCATCACAGCTACCACAATCACCAACACCTGTCACCATAGCAACCACAATCACCAATACCTGACACCATAGCAACCACAATCACCAATACCTGTCACCACTGCAACCGCAACCACCAGTACCTGTCACCATTGCATCCACAATCACCAATACCTGTCACCATAGCAACCATAGTCGTTTCCACCTGTTTTCCTAGCAAAAACAACCACCTCCCTTTATTGGTACTACTGTCATATATGAAACCACTGCTACCATCTCCACCAGACACCACCATCACCACACGCAGCAGCTCTGTTTGGACCATCATCATCATCATCATCATCATCATCATCATCACGGCACCCACGACCACTATAGCCAAAAGCATCACTATCGCCACAAGCATAGCTGCCACCACCATCATCATCATCACCATCTTTACCTGTCATCGTCACAGAAATGAAGGCATCATCATCACCACCACCACCACAACCATATGTACCTCTCATCACTATCATCAACACCATAACTACTTCCATTTCTCAACATTAGCACCACAACTGCCTCTGCACCTCTCACCACTTTCATCATCACCACCATACAGTAATCTTCACTTCTTACCTTCAGTACTAAGATTTTGTACCTATCATCCCCATCATCACAACCACCGTCATTTCCTTTCTATCACACCATACTGCCACCATCTTCTGTTTCACCGTCTTTGCGTTGTATTTGTCCTACCCTCTTCCTAACCCCTCATGACTTAATCCACTGTCTGCCACCATCATCACTACAACTGACACCATCGCTACCACTAACACCACCGCCACCACCACTATCACAACCACTTCTGCTACTGTCATCACTGCCAGAACCACTACCATCACCACTGCTGCTGCTGCTGCAACCACCACTACCACCACCACTGCCACTACTACCACCACCACCAGTGTTGTAACTATTGCTCCCACTACAGTCACCATCACCAGCACTACCTCGACCACCATCAGTACCACTGCTACTACTACAACCACAACTGCCGCCATCATCACTACTGCTGCCATTCCAACCACATTTGCCACGACCATCACCCCTACTACCACTACCATCATCACTACCACTACCACCCCTACCACTACCACCATCACTACTATTGCTGCTACCACCACTACCACCATCACTACTACTGCTGCTACCACCACTACCACCACCACCATCACTACTACTTATACCACCACTACCACCACCACCATCGCTACTACTTATACCACCACTACCACCATCACGATCACTACTACTTATACCACCACTACCACCACCACCATCACTACTACTCCTACTACCGCCACTGCCACCCACCCATCTAATCTTAGGAGAGGTTGAACCGTGTTAAGAGTAGAAAACCAGTCATGTGGGGGAGGGAGGGAGGGAGGAAGAGAGATTGAGAGGGTGAGAGGGACAAAGGGAAGGAGTGAGGGGGAAGGAGGGGTGAGGGATAGAGAGGGAGACTAGGGGGAGGAAGGGTGGTAGGGGTAGGAACTTACGGGGAAGGAGATGGGATAGTGAAAGGGAAAGTGGGTAGAAGAATGTAAAAAAGGGAGGGGATAGAGGAAAGAAGGGAGATTAGGTACATGTGGGGAAGGGAGGGTAGGAAGATGCAAGAGAAGGGAAGAGGAACAGGGGGAAGAGAGTGCTAGGGGGAATGGGGGAGAACGGAGGTGAATACAAGAATAAATAAAAAATAATAATAATAATAAAAGGTAGAGGTAGGGTACGAGCAAGTTAGGAAGAGGGATGCGCAGGTGACAAAGGTGGAACCGAGAGAAACATAGTAATATTACAAAATGAAGACTACAAAAAGTTTTCAGGGGTGTTTTCCAAAATATCAAAACTTTTTCTATATACAGGCTGGTCCATAAATAGCGCTTCACAAGGAATCAAACTGTCAGTAGCTTACGTGTTGCGCGGACGGGTCAGTCTGCTAGTGTGGTCTTGGGTGTGACAGAGGTTGTAGGAAACGAAAACGTGTTCCAGGATAGACATTAATAACGCTGACTCCACCGTCCCCACAACACATGGGAAATCACCGGGCAGAATGGAAGTAGAGCGTTTTCTTGTTGTAAACAGGAGGAAATGGCAAATCAGATTTATAAGTGCGAATGAAATTTTAAGTGGCAATATCTAATTTACCGAAGAATTAGCATTATAAAAATAAATAACTATAAGGTAATATATAAGAAGGCCCGCTGTATTTATCACCAAGGAGTGGCTCAAGAAGGATAGGGGTATTTCCAGACACACAAACGACACTTCCCTTCACGCAGAGGACGTCTTGCTTAGGTCATTTTCCTACTGAGCGATTCTGTTCAGTTTAGGAAAGACCTCTCCTAATAAGGGGGATAATGAGGGCTGTAATTAACCTCTCTGTCATTAGTCTCCCCTTAAGTAATCTCCCCAGCTCGATAAGTCTCTCCGAAGCTGCAGAGACCGACTTGAGACACTGAATACAGGATATGAGAGACCTCACTAAGGAGCTGTAGTCAAGGAAAGGGTGTGGAGGGGAAACGGATGATGGCCTACAAACAGGCGTCTTAAGAAAGCGAACTGTGCCTAAATTTCCCCCACTGTAAAATAACGGAGGGCAGGAAGGAAAAGGGAGTGGGAAAAAAAGGCAAAACAGGAAAGAAAGACATAACGGGAATGAAAAAAAGATAGGAAATCTCTCTCTCTCTCTCTCTCTCTCTCTCTCTCTCTCACGCACGCACACACACACACACACACACACACACACACACACACACACACACACACACACACACACACACACAAACGTAAACTGGAGAAGGTATCTTTTGCGTGCCCTGTTTGCTCTTAAATGGTCTTTATTTTCTGCTTTACACGTAGTTACCGTATTTTAGACCTCTTTGGCCAGGGTCTTCGGTACATCGGTATCTTCGGCACTTAGAACTAGATAACACTGATAACACCACACGATTTTATTAAGTTTAGATAGATAGACAGATGGATAGATGGATGAACAGACTGATAAATAGGTAGATAAAAATAAGCCAGAGTTCGCCAGCCTCAACTTTGCATGGATTTTCTTCTCTTTGCCGCCTACATCCCTTTATCCTATAGAGGAATATGATAACGCCACAGCCCTACACCCTTACCACAGCACTTCTTCGTTACTAGCTTCATGTTCTAGCGTTAATCTATAGTTTCAGTTCAGCATTCAAGATGGAGAGACGGGAAGTTTAGGCCAAGTTAATGTCGATGGAGTTTAGCCAATTTTTAAAGGGTGTATGTTTGGAAATTAATGATGACTTACTGTACTGCTATATTTGCATGTCTGTCTATCTGTCTATCTATCTATTTTACTGTCTATATCTATCTGGCTGGCTGGCTATCTGTCTGTCTATCTGTCAGTCTCTATTTATCAATCTATCTTCATCTATCCATCTACCCATCCAACTTTCTCCCTCTGTCTACGCATTCATCTGTCTATCTATCTGTCTCTGCCTGTCTGTTTGTCTGTCTGTGCATCTATCTATCTATCTATCTATCAATCCATCCATCTATCTGTAGCTGGTCTCTTTAATTCCGGGAAGGGTGGCCACAAACAAATCTCCTCCATGTCATCCTGTCCTCACCCATTAGGATGCTCTTTCTCCAACTCACACCACCCTCACACATTATTATGCTCCCTCCAGTCCTTTCAGTTCCATACCAGTACCATACATGAACTAAATAAAAACCATCAAGAGGAAGAATTATAAGATGAAAAAAGTCATTGTAGGGAATGGGGTAAGAAAAAGGAAGAGTGTAAAAGTGGAGGCTACGGTCATGCTATAATAGTGTGTGTGTGGGGGGGGGAGGAGAGAGAGAGAGAGAGAGAGAGAGAGAGAGAGAGAGAGAGTTAAATATCCTAAGAAGAATTATACCCAAACACTGATTTTTTTTTTTTTTTTAAGAAGATACGGCAGTTGGATTTGAAACCACTCAAGAGGTTCCAAGTCGGGCCAAAAATGTTGTATCGTGACATTAAACACAACTTCATCAGGCCTATGGGGAAATAATAAAGTGAGTCATTCCGTGGCACTTTGTTTTGTGAATGGGCACAGCAGTCATGCCATCGTAGTCTGTTTTGTGAATGGGAGCCGTGAATCATACTTCCTTTACTCCGTGTACGAGCATCTTCCTCCTACGAGCCAAATTACACAACACAATGGAAGAAAAAGCGGACATTGAGTGGCCCTGGGGGAGAGCGCGTTCTGTCAGCCAATTACCAAGTCCCTTCTTCATGACGTCATAGCAGCCACGCGTCTTGAGCCAAACACAGCTAAGAACGTTTCAATGACGTCACTGGCGAGGTATTTCCCCGTCCTAGTCCTGAGATGCAGGATAGAGTTTCACAAAATATCTTCCTATTACTTTTTCCCCGTAACTAAGAGTTGCTTTTGTAGTGAGAACATGAGGCAAGGAGAGATTTTGAACTCTACTTTCCTACAGAAATAAATTATACACAGGACAAGGAGCTGATTGAAAGGGTGGTGTTTATAAAGGATTCTTTCAAATTTTCATGACAAGTTTCCATAGGAGTTAACTATTTCCACCGATCGACTTTTTTTCATATATTCTCACATTTTACTTTCATTGTGAAGTGTTTAACCATGTTCTTGAAGACTAAACAATAAACAAACAGTCGTACACACAGCTTAGAAGTGTTTATAAATTCAGTGTCAGATTCCCTTTGCGTACGTCATCCGATCGCCTCCCGCGGTTCCTTGTGACTCACCCACGTCCAGGAAACTGTCTTCACATTAAGGGTGCGTCACTGGCAGCCACCAGTTGCAATGTTTGCCTTATAAATAGAAATGTTGCGTCACCTTTGAATGGAACTACTGAACTTGTGACACATACAGGGAAATAAAAGGCTAATACGACTTGAACATCCTGTCGAAACTGTACTGGGGCTGTATTTATCAACCTTCCTCAGTTTGTTTATAAGTTTGTATATGCGTATTGTTTTATTCGTACGGGCCGCCATACACTTCCCAGTCAAATCAGAGTGAATAAATAAATGAATAATACGCAGATCAAATATATATATATATATATATATATATATATATATATATATATATATATATATATATATATATATATATATATATATATATATATAAGAATGAATAATACAAAGATCAAAACTATCTGTGGTCATAGTTAACCGCAAGAGACACTTGTTGATCTTGTAAAAATCTTATGATCCTTTATAAGTACTTCTCCTGGCCTGTACTTTCTCTTCTCTTACCTCGTGTTGCGGGATTTCATTATTTGTGCCAACTCTGTCGCCTTTGTTCAGGAAAATTTTGCATACAGGTATCACTTAATAAAGGCGCTGTTCAATTATCCCGTATGTAATGAAGGACAGCCACTTAAGAGCATTTAACTCATTGATTACCATAACGTCTTCTAGTTTGTGTCTCTGCATCTGAGGACAATTTTATGTATATTAGAGACTGTAATTTCCACAAACAGCACAGAAAAGCATATAAACTTCCCATTGCTTTTTCTAATGGGGAAAAATAGGGTAATAGAGCCACTTCATACTTAACGATAATGCATCATATTGTCTCCATTAACAGCAGTAGAAAATAAAAATCCAAGATACTATAGATGTAGGATCGCTAGGGCCGTAATAAGAGGCCTCGCTGAAGTGTACGGTAGTAAAGAACTTTATGTAGAATATTCTTTGAGGAGTGACTAACTGACCGCGCCTCTCCGGGTGTTGCTTTCATATATTACGATCTACATCCACCTAATCTAAACCTATTATAACGTAAAATAAAAGCATAAATTACACCTACCGAACCCAACCAAGCCTAACCTAACCTAACCTAACCTGACGTACTTAACCAACATCCACCTAACCTACTGTAACCTGTACCCTTACCATGCCCTCTTAACCAAACCTAACCTACCCCTAACCTAACCTAAGCTGATGAGAAGACGGTCCCATGTACTATCCTTCCTCTTAGTACCCTCACTCCAACAAAAAAAAAATCCACGCCAACCACCAAAAAAAAAATAATGATAATAATAATAATCTACACCACCACCGAAAAAAAATCTACACCCACCACCAAAAAAAATCTACACTCACGACTAAAAAAAATCTACACCCATCACAAGAAAAAATCTACACCCAACACCAAAAACAATCTACACCCACCACCGAAAAAAAAAGATCTATACCCACCACCCAAAAAATCTACACCCACCACCCCAAAAAGAAAAAAAAAAAAAATCTACACCCACCACCTGACTTGGTGTGTTTCTCACCCTGCACGACAGAAGTGAAGGTCAGGGAGCGAGGGTGGGGAAGTAGGGAGGAAGGGGGAGAGGGGAGAGGGGTCTGAGAGAGGGGGAAGAGGGAGACAGGAGGGTGAGGGAGGGGAGGAAGTGAATTTGAGTGAGAGTGAGGGGGTGGGGGAGGGTTTGAGAATGAAGGTTAGGAAGTGTGAAAGAATATTTAAGGTAGGGGAAAAGGGAAGGATGAAAGAGAAGGATGGGGCAACAAGAATAGGTAAGGAATTGTGAGGAAGAAGGATTGGGAAGCTGAGGAAAAGGAAGGTAAAGAGAGAGAGAAAAAGAGAGAGAGAGAATGTGGAAGGAAGCGTGAGGAAGGAGAGAAGGGAGGCTGAAGAAGGATGAGGAAAGGTGTGAGTGAGTGTTAGGGAAGATGAGGTAGGAGAGGAAGGGGGTCAGTGGGTCGTGAAAGGGCGCGAGGGATTAGGAAGGAAGGAAGGAAGGGATTCTGAAGGAGGATGGAGGACTGAGTATGAGGGAGGGTGGTGAGAGGGACAAAGAATGAGTTGATATGAGGGAGGACGGGGAAATGGGTGTGAGAGAGGGTGAGGGAATGGATTTGTGGGGGATGAGGGAGGGGGAGAGGTTAGTGAGTACAAGAGAGAGATAAATGCGAATGAGGAAAGGGATATGAGGTAGGAGGATGGGAGTTTGCCGAGGGAGAGGTGAGGGAGGGAGAAGGGAGGTGAAGGGGATAGAAAGTGGAACTGGGGGAGAGGAGAGAATGTGACTATGAGAGAGGGGAGAGGAAGAGTGAATATGAGAGGCTGCTTGAGTGAGGGAAGGTGTGTGTGAGAGGGGTTAAGGAATGGGGTGCGGGGTGAGGGGTGTGGGGGTGCGTATGCCCCTGAGCTGAAGCCACCACCACCTGCCTTGGGTACATCCTGCAGTCAGTGGCCGGAGGGGAGCAGGTGCCACGGAAAGACTTAACACACACCCTTCCTTTACTCCATCAAGGGGTGTGCTGGGGTTTGCTTAAATCGGCAGCATCAGCACCAGCATCAGCATCATCATTCATCACCATCACCATAAGCATCTTCTTCATAATTATCATAGTCATCATCATTCTCACATTCAAACTCGTAATTTTTTTTTTAGCTATGATATTTTTTCTTGCTACCCCTAATCCGCTGTAGAATACAATTTTACCTGATTAAAAACAAGCATTCTGTACGAATATTTGTATGAGAGAGAGAAAGAGAGAGAGAGAGAGAGAGAGAGAGAGAGAGAGAGAGAGAGAGAGAGAGAGATAAGCCACTACAAGCGAGAACACAGAGAATGAAGGCAGTATTTTCGCACTAACAAGCCCCCGATAAGAGACTGCCCTTGTGTTGATGCAGTATTGCCCAGACTGGCACAACACACGCCAGTTGCAACACGAATTATGAGATACAAATGGAGAAAACGAGGTGGAGAGACAAAGTAAAAAGGAGATACATGAGGCAGGTGGAGTGTTAGACGGAAAGCGAAGTGGAGAGACAAGGCTAGGAAATATCTGAGGGAAGTGAGGAGGCAAGGTAAGAAAGTAGAGGTATGTGAGGAGGTGGAGAGACAAAGTAAAAAGAATAGATAGATAGATAGATAGATAGATAGATGATAGAGGTGAAGAGACAAAGCAAGGAAATATATGAAGGCGGTGGAGAGGCAAGGTAAGAAAGTAGAGAGGTACAGTATGTGAGGAGATGTAGGCACAATGAACGAAATGAACGGATATTTAATTTGGCTCTCTGTTATCTTGTGTTTTTTTTTTTCTTGGAGGAAACAATCTTGCTGGCTCATGGCCTTTGGTTCCTTCTTTCATACATAAGAAAAAAAAAGTAAGGAAATATATGGGACAGATGGAGAGAGAAGACCGGAGTGTATACGGAGGAGGAAGGTGTGTTGACTACAGGTAGATGGAAGGATGACGTAGAAATGACTGACATACGGTACTTAGTGTGTTTATGTGAGGTAAAATGTGAGAACAAGAACACATGCTGGTGATGATGATGATGATGATGATGATGATGATGAGTGGGTCAAGAGGTTAAACTTTTCATTGCTGTGTACACATCTTCATTTCCTATTTACATTAACACCTCTTGAATTTAATCAATGGAAGCAAAACGAAGTTGACATTGAGTTAAAGCCTGTAATGACAAAGCCCTTCACTGTGGTATCGTTTTTCAGCCATAACACCAACAACAACGAATACAACATTCCACCACACACACATAAGGACACGAAATACATCACCACCACCACCACCACTATAACCACCACCACCAAACAAAACAGCAACAGTCAACAACAATCCCCCACACGAATAACAACAAAAACACTACCAACACCAGCATCACCAATACCACAGCACAATCAATCCTTCACCACCACCACCACAAACAACAACAACAACAAAATCAGTCACCAACACCACACCAACACAAACAACAGCAAAAGCCGAGTCTGTTGGTGTGGACGCCCAGTTTTTGCGATGCCCCGAAATGCCGAGGGAAGGACAGCTTTCGACTCCAGGGAAGAAGGACTGGGTACAACGCTCGGAGGTGTAGGGAGGAGGTTGGAGGCTGGAGGTTTTGGCGGTTTGGAGGTTTGGAGGCTGAGGTTTGGAGGTTTGGAGGCTGGGGTTTGGAGGGTTCGAGGGTGGGATTGGAGGTTTAGACTGGAGGTTTTGCAGCTGACGAGTTTGGTGCTTGGATGTGTAAGATTTTCGTGTTTGGGGTTCGGGGTTTGGTACAGGGGTTCGGTATTTCGGGTTTGGAGGTTGGAGGTTTATGTATGAGGTTTGGGATAAAAGGATGGAGAATTCAAGACTGAAGGCATGAGGATCTTATGTTTAAGGTTGGATGTTTTAGTAAAGGGATTGCAGCTTGAGGCTGAGGTGCTGGAGTTTGGAGAATAGAGGACTGATGTTTTGAAATTGGAGGGTTCAGTTCTGAGTTGAAGATTTTGGGTTTGAGGTTGCAAGTTGCGAGGTTAATGTGGAGGGAAGAAGACTTGGGTATGCCGGTGATGGGGTTGGAGGTTTCGGGGTTGGAGAGATTTGGGACAAGAGGGTGAAGAGTTCGGTTTAGGAGTGTGAGAATTTGATGTGAGTTGAAGGTTGGAGGTATTGAAGGTTTCGGTGTTAGAGGTTTTGGTGTTGGAGGTTAGGCTTTGGAGGTAGGAGGTTATACAGGTACGGTGCTTCCAGACTTGGGTGTTGAGGTTATCAGATCTGGGTGTGAATTCGCTGAGAGCTGTGTGTTTGCGTATATCTCTTCTTAACAAGGACTTGTTTTTTTTTAACCCATCTTCCAGCTGCCCGACGATTTTATTTAGTTTAGGAGAGCCCCTGGTAGTGAAAAGATTAGTGACAGCTGTATCAAACCCTCCAGTTCGAAATATCTACCCTTAGTTTAAATAAATCGTCTGGAGGAAGGAAGACTACAATTTAAAAAAGAACCTTGTAGTCAGTGGAATATTCTCTTCACCATGAGGACATCTCTAAAAATTCATTCTTCCATTTTCAAGACGATTTATTTAACTCAGGGGGATTTTTCTAACTAGAGGGGTTAACCTAGTCTTCATTAACGCATCAAAAAATAAAAATAAGAAAAACACAAGTCTGCAGCCAGTAAGAATAAACAAGGCGCTCCCGTGTTGAATGGATAAAATTCGGTAGGTGAGAGGGGCAACGTACTGAAACTCTCTCTCTCTCTCTCTCTCTCGTAGCACAGATCACAAAAACCACTGGACTGAGAGGTGCAAAGAGGGATATCTGATGCTTAAGTGAAAATATTAAGTCTCCAGTCTCCATTCCCTCTCTCTCTCTCTCTCTCTCTCTCAGACACTTTTCTACACCCTAGGAGATAATTTTCCAAACTAAAAATGCTGCTGTAGCTTTGATTAACCCACTCGCTAGGAGAGATTCTTTGCAAGTTGAGGAAAATCGTTTGCTTATTACCGGTGTGACCCCAGGTTCATCACTTAAAACCTGAGCCCAGTGGATTGTAACTTTAAGTTTCCCTCCTCCTACAGTCGACCAACCTCCATTTTTGGGGGGATAAGGAAGTAGTTGGGGGACGTTTGTATAACCTGGCAGTGGAGCCGCCTGATTGTATCGATGCCACCACATGAAGGCGTCCCTCTGCAACAACGATATGATAAAAGTCACGTATCTCAGGCTGAAGGGAGGAAAACAAGCTATCTCACACTTAACGTAAGCATAAAAACACTTGCTAACACGACCCGAGGATATGACACAAGCAAAATAGTGGAAATTGTCAGGAAAAGTATGTCCAGCTTCGGGGTGACGTGAAGGAAAATGTTTTGGTTGGGAATCGTTTGAGGGAAAATTATAACTCACAAGAATAATGAGATAAATAAAAAGAGTTTGAGGAAAATATAAGAATTCAGTGGGTGGCAGGAAGTGTCAGTTTTTTACCTCTTTTATTTATTTATTTATTTATTTATTTGTCCTTTTTGGGGGTCTGTCTCCAGATAATTTACACAACCAGGGAGATGTATTTTTATGGAGGGGCCGATTTTGTGTATCCAGTATTAGCCTCTTCAGTGCGAGAAATCTTTCCTTAATTTAATACATAATCGTCTGTGAATAAATGGCATGAATTAACAGGCGTAATAGTAGTGAAGGAGTTATACGTCACGGAAGGAAAAAGCAAAAATCTGGGCTGGGGATCGTTTAAGTAGCGAGTAATGGAGAAAGGAAAATTGTAGAGAATCACAGTTTTAAAGAATTAAGAAAAAGGAATCGAAATGAAGGAAATGTCGACTGTGGACTTCGCATGTTGTTCTTGCAGTCTCCGGATTATCTTGTTCGGAGAGAGAGAGAGAGAGAGAGAGAGAGAGAGACAGACAGACAGACAGACAGAGAATTGGAGAAGTTACATTTACTAACCCCTGCACTACGATGACGCACTTTTTAATCAATTCATGGCATCCTCAGACGATTTTATTCAGCTTACGAACCACACTTCGCACAAAAAATAAATATATAAAACCTCCAGTTCGAAAATTCTCTCGCGAGCTTAATAAAATCGTCTGGAAATAGCAAGAGTAGAAATGAAAAAAAACGTGATTGTTGTGAAATTTTGCTGTGAGACAGTTTAAAAGTTTTGGATAATGCGAGGACTTTAATATATGTCAGGGGAAACGTTTTGATTGGGAATCGTTGCTGGAGGGACAACGTTTGCATGAAGAAAAGGAAGAAAGGAGGAATGAAAGGGATAGCGTTAAAAGATAATACAGACGTTCTAGAGGGAGGATAGTTTTAGATATTACAGGGAACTTTTTTTCAGGGGAAACGCTGGGCCAGGGAAACGTTGAGTAGGGAAAATTTAGGGCAGGGAAGTGTTGGAGAAGGGAAATTTTAAGGCAGGAAAACGTTAGAGCAGGGAAGAGTTGGAGAAGGGAAAGTTTAGGGCAGGGAAGCGCTGGCAGAGGGAGAACGTTTACTTGAAGATAAGGGAGGGGTTAAAGAAATGATCCCTGATAAAAAGTAATAGAAACATCTTGCACGGAAAAAAATGTTTGAATAATGCAGGGAAGTTTTTGTCATGGGAAATGTTTGGACTGGGAAACGTTGTTGAAGGAGAACGTTTCCCTGGGGGTGAGGGTGGGTGAGGAGATACAGGAAAACATATAAGCCGCTAACCTTTACTTTTATTTTTCTAAGTTGCCTTTTTAAGGTTTATAAATCCTCTTGCTTACGCTGACAAGGCACCCTTCTTACCTTTATAAGTCGTAAGTCGCCTTTTTAACGCTTATAGATTGCCCTTTTAGGTGTTTCTGAGTCGCCTTTTTTAACGTTTATAAGTCGCCTTTTTTTGCCTATAAGTCTCCTTTATATTCAGAAGTCGCTTTTTATTTTTTTACCTTTATAAATCACCTGAATGTTTATATGAATCCGAACGTTTAAAAGTCGCCTTTGCATTTATAAATCGCCCTCTTTTTAACGTTCTTTTACTCCATGAAAGTCAACTAGCTCAAAATATTCCCTAATAAATTCTGGTGCCTCCTGTAAAAGCAGTGTGGGAAGAGAAGGGGTGTAAGTGTGCAAGTGTAGATGATATGTGTATAAGTATATGTGTAATTATGTGGGCATGAGCGTATATATGTATGTGCAGGTGTACGTGTATGTGTATGTATGTGCAGATGTATGTGTATGTGTATTTGTATGCATATGTATGTGCAGGTGTATATGTGTATGTATGTGCAGGTGTATATGTGTATGTGTATGTATGTGCAGATGTACTGCATGTGTATGCACATGTAGGTATATCTGTATGTGTATGTGTATGTGCAGGTGTATATGTGTATGTGTATGTGCAGGTGTATATGTGTATCTGTATGTGCAGGTGTATATGTGTATCGGTATGTGCAGATGTATAAGTGTATGTCTATGTGCAGATGTATGTGTATATATGTGCAGGTGTATATGTGTATGTATGTGCAGGTGTATATGTGTATGTATGTGCAGGTGTATATAGTGTATGTGCATATATGTGCGTGTACGTGCGTATCTGGACTCGACATTAGGCCCACTCCACCCCTGATAACGTAAGATAAGCCGCACCCCACCTCAGTCCACCTATCCTGCCTCCCCTCAGTATACCCAGCCGCAGAGGGACGGCCACGTTCAAGCTACATTAAAGCCACATCACAAGCCAAATCCAAGCACTTTCAAGCCATTTCATTAGCCAGATTAAAGCCACCTTCAAACTAGTTCACAAGCTTAATATAACCCACCTTTAAACCATCCCCAAATGCCCGACCTACTAGTCACATAATTGTCAAGCCACCAAAGCCGTCAAATAAGCTCTGAATTAAAGCCACATGCAAGCCATTTTACGAGCCGGAATGAAGCTACGGACTTAAGCCACTTGCAGTCTCCACAAACCACAACTCCAACAAACCAAGTATATATTGACAAACCGTAGTAAAAATTTATCAGCCCCATGCTGACCTAAACACGTCAAAAACAAGTCTTACAGTGAAAAAACAAGTAAAAATAATACAGTGACGAAAACGAGTCCAAAAATCAAGATGAAGGGGAAAAAAACTCATCAAAATGAATAAAAGCAGAGAAAACCCAAACTAACTGCAACAGGCCATAAATTCAATTACAAGAACAAATTTACCGTGACCAAAACACGTGGGAGGAAAAACTAAACTTACCCGAGAGAATAAAAAAAAATATACATATATATATATATATATAAACGCAGTGGCCCAAAAGAGAGAGAGAAAAAAAAAAAATCGGTGGCCAGCAGTAGAAAAAACATTAAATCAAAAGAAAACATGACCAGATAAAAAAAAAAAAAAAAAAAAACACTAAATAATCCAGGGGTAACTATGACAAAACTCCTGTAGGAAGGTCGACGTTGGTGTATTTTCTCCTGCGCAAACTGAACGGGTGGTGGCCAGATGCAACGCGGCGGTGAGTGTGTGTGTGTGTGTGTGTGTGTGTGTGTGTGTGTGTGTGTGTGTGTGTGTGTGTGTGTGTGTGGTTTTCAGACTATGAAGGGAGGGAGGGAGTGAAAGAGAGAAGGAAGAGAGGGAAGAAGGAAAGAAGGTGGTGGAGAAAAAGAGAAAGGGAAGTGGTAAAAAAAAGGGAGAGAAAGAAATTAGAGAAGGAGAGCGGGAATGAAGGCTTGTACTGAAAGAAACTAAAAAAGGAATAAAGGGATTGAAGGGATGAAGAAAAGGGATGGAAGAAAAAGAAGGCAGGGAAATGGTGGAAAAGAGGAGTGGAGATCGTGAGGGAGAAAAAGGGAGAGGAAGGACACAAAGGACATGAGAGAGAGAGAGAGAGAGAGAGAGAGAGAGAGAGAGAGAGAGAGAGAGAGAGAGAGAGAGAGAGAGGGGGGGGGAAGTCACTGCAATACCTCACTCAGCATCTTCTGACGCTGCTAGGTTACAATCATGCCCTCTCATCATCAGCCCCAGGCTCTCCACGCCTAACACTTTCTGTCTAACGCTGTCTGTCTGTCTACATGTCTGTCTGCATTTATGTATCACGCTTATTTATCTAACATATGTTCCTCTGTCTCTCTGTGTAATCTTTTGTCTTTCTATGTCTACCTATCTTGCGTCCCTCCAGAGCACCAGCAGTGAGGGGTATTCAGTTTAATTTCGTATACTAACCTAGTTTATAGATTTAGGTGCAATTAATCTAAGTAATTACATGAAACAGAGAAAGATGATTTACTACTATGAGAGTCAGTATTGCATAGACAGAAGCATTTTGGGTTCATTGCGTAATTAATGTTTTCAGATACCGTCCTGGACACCTGTAATGTAACTGATGCTTGCAAAATATACTAGCCTTGAAATGAGGGGAAGAGGAAGAAGAAAAAAACACTAACACTCCATCTACGACACACCATCCCGCCTCATGCACGGTCATATATTAAAGTCCTTTCGCCTCTCTTGCCTCTATTGCATCACTGCTGGATTTATTGACGATTAAGTGTGACGTAGGGGACTGAGTTGCATCTATCACATCCCATCCTTCTTCTGTGGATGATGGTATGCACCTTTGTCCAATATATCTCATTCAAGCATCCGTGACTCCAGAGATGAAAGGCAGGTGAGATGAACGGACTTATGTAGCTATCTGTACTTCCTCCACCTTCTTGCTCAACTCCTTCTTCCACCCACACGACTATCATGCACTCTTTTAAGGAGCTTCCACACCAACCATCCACTAATGGGAACAGTACAATCAACTGGAAAGCAGTTGTCGACACTTAGTAGTCTTCAGTAACTGGACGTACAAGGGCAGCTATGTCTTTTATCAGTGTCTGCGTAAATAATAGAATGGTTTTAAAATATGAAATGAAGCCCAGTGCCGCAAGGGTCAAGTAAGCTGGTTGCATCATGTGGGCGAGTGAGGAAGCCATACTTGCACTAGTGATAGGGTGAGGACAGCAGGATTTTTGCACCACGCCCTCCGGTCCCCACAGTAGCCCTAACCCTCCCTCCACCACACACACACACACACACACACACACACACACACACACACACACACACACACACGAGGGTCCCCTTTCTATCAGTCACTGTATCTCTCGTGGCCAGTTTCGGGTGCGTCTCTCGCCACAACACAGGAAAAAGGACAGACGACAATCTAGATCATTAGTGATGCTTCCTACGACTGTTACTAAAACATGCAACTAACATAAATCTTTCTTCGGCATTGTTCCTTTAGCGTTGCCAGTATGCGTATTTAACTGGCTACTTGCGATGTTTAGCCTACAAGAAAGTTGAAAATATCGACACTGATAATCTTCGTAGAATCAGCGTAAGTCGCCTTAGATATAGATAAATATCAGTCTAGTGAAAATAGCTTTGAAATGATATGAAGTCCGTGGTGAACAAAGGTAAACTTCGATTTAACCATACATAAGGAAAGCAAAATACGAAGACCGTCCATCTCTTCGTAGTGTTTGAGAAATTGCTTGTTATTTTCCTTTTTTTACGGCTACGTCGAATCATTATATTGTTCAGCACGTACTTGATACTATGTCAAAGTCATTTTCACACGACTTGTTGATTTTAACATTATTTCAGCTGCTACTGCGAAAATTTTCAGTGTCGACAATTTCAGCTTCCTTGTAGCCCAAAACTCGCAAGTGGCCAAATGTTCAAAGCACTTTAACGTTTATTTTTGTTCTGCATCTTCGCCTCCTCTCACCTCGCCTCCCATCTCTAACAAAAACCCTTCTCTTTCCTAAGGTCCTGCTTTCTCTTCTCCTCTCTCCTGCTCTCCCCACTTGCAATACCCCTCCTCTCTCCCCTTCCCGCCTCTCATATATCCTCTCCCCTCCGAACCCAATCTTCCCTATCTCATGTTATCTCTTGGTTATTTCTCTTTTTACCTCCTAGCTCTGCCCCTCAAGTGTCTTCCTCTCCTCTCCCCAACTCTGACCGATTACCCCCATCCGTTTCCTCCCAACCCCTTATGTATACCTCTTCCCATTTTGTTTCATTTTTTTCTCACTTTTTTGGACACTCTACATTCCCCATCAACTTTTTTCCCTCCCTCCCCTCTGTTCCCCTTCCCTCACTACACCTTACCTGTCTGTCTACATTCCCCATTGCTATCTCCTTTTTTCTCCATTCCCCCGCTCTCCCCTCCCTTCTCTCCCTTCTCTTCCGTCACCTACTCTCCTCCCTTCTTCACCTCCTCCTTTAACTTTCTCTCTTTTTTCCCCCTCCTTCTCCATACCCCTTCCCCCATCTTACCCCTCCGTCTACTGTACTTCCTCATTACCCTCTGTCTCCCCTCCTTCCCTCTTCTCTTCCCCACCCCCCTTCCTTCCCCCCACTTCCTCACCCCTCTTTCCATCTGTTCACCTCCCATTTCTCCTGTCCATCCACCTTCCCCACCATTCTGTCACCCCTCCCTCCTCTCCCCTCCCCCTCAGCTCACCTGTCTGCCTACCTGCCCAGAGCTAGACCAAACACGCCGCTACTGCCCTGCCTAATCAGAAACACCACCAGAAATTGATAACTGACATGGGGACTAGGACGACAGGAGAGAGGAGAAGGAAGAGAGCAAGGAGGAGAGAAAAGAGAGGACGAAGAGGGGTAGGAGAGAGGGGGTGAGTGGAGGAGACAGGGACAGACCAAACAAGCCGCTAGTACCTTCCTTCGTCTGACACAGGATCATAAATTAATATATGACATGGGGACTAGGAAGAGAGGAGGGGAGGGAAGAAGGAAGGAGGACGGAAGAAGGAGAGAGGAAGGGGAAGGAGTAGGGGAGAGGAGGGGAGTGGTGCGATGAGGAAGGGAGAGAAGGAAAATGGTGGGAAAGGGGGGAAAGAAAGGAAGGATGGCTAGAAGAGAGATTAGGAAAGGTTGGAGAAGAGGAATGAAGTGAAAAAGGAGGAGGAGGAGAAAGAGACGAGTGAGGAAAGCAGGAAGAAAGGGAGGAAACAGCGGAATGGGAGAAGTTAAGAGGATTTTGATGAAAGGGGAAAGGAAGTGCAGAGAGCGGGAGAAGGTAAACCAAATGTATTAAGAAAGCACGATGGGATTAAGAGAAGGAAGAAAATATGCGAAAAATAAAGTGGTACAAAATGAAGAGAGGAAAGGAAGGAAGAGAGAGGAAGGAAAGGGGAGGGGGGGAAAGGAAACGAGAGGGGAGAAAGAAAGGGATAAGAGAGACTGTAGGAGAGATTTAGGGGGAAGAAGACAGAGAGAATGAAAAAACAGTTGAAATAGAGGAGACGGGAAGGAGAATGTAAGAAAGGGAGAGTTAAAGAGAGAGAGAGAGAGAGAGAGGGGGGGAGGTGAGAGAATAATAAAATACGTTAAGTGCAGTGGGCCTCTTAACTCATATCAGTAAGGTTTAAGGATGGGAGGGAGGGAAAGGAGAGAGGAGAAAGGGGGAGGACAAAGAGAGAGGAGGGATAGAGGGGATAACAGAGAGAGGAGAGGGATAGAAAGGGAGGGAGAGAAATAAAATAAACGAGGAAAAGAAAGCTAAAAGAGACAGAAACGAGGAGGAGAGAGTAAAGCAGAGAGGAATGGAGAGACTGGAAGAGACAAGGGAGAACATTAGAGGGTAACTCAAGTAGGCCTGTTGGACAATAGTATGATAGCTCTTATCAGCAAAGATTAACTCAGAGAGAGAGAGAGAGAGAGAGAGAGAGAGAGAGAGAGAGAGAGAGAGAGAGAGAGAGAGAGAGAGAGAGAGAGAGAGAGAGAGAGAGGAAGTTCAAAAGTCAAGGTTAAGGTGAGGAAAAAGGTAAGAAAAATAGGTCTTGAACTTTTTCTTTTTAGGTCATGAAGTGCAGCAGTTTGGGGATTTTTTTTATTGTCATACTATTTCACATAGCTTCAAGATTATATATAGAAATAATAGAGATGGTATCATTCTCTCTCTCTCTCACTCTCTTTCTCTCGCACAAACAGGTATTCAATGTAGATGAGTGTTATATCGCTACCCCTTCTCTCTCTCTCTCTCTCTCTCTCTCTCTCTCTCTCTCAGCGACTTACCAGCCTCGCAGTTTTCTTACGCACTTCCTCTTCTTCCCAACATCCTCGTCCTCCTCCTCCTGCTCCTCCTCCTCCTCTTCCCCCACATGATCATCATCATCCCTTTCCTCCCTTTCCTCCTCCTCATCTCCCCCACACCCTCTTCCTCCTCCCCACACCCTCCCCCTCCTTCTTCCTACACCCTCCCCCCTCCTCCTCCCCCTTACCCTCCCCCTCCTCCTTCCCATACCCTCCATCCCCTCCTCCTTCTTCTTCTCCTCCTCCTCCTTCTTCTCCTCCTCCTCTTCCTTATATCCTCCTCCTCCTCCTCCTCCTTATATCCTCCTCCTCCTCCTTATATCCTCCTCCTCCTCCTCCTCCTTTTCCTCCTCCTCCTCTTTCTCCTCCTCCTTATCCTCATCCTCCTCTTTCACCCACACTCCCGATTCTCTTCTAGACTCCCTCCCCCTCCCCTTTTCTCCACTGCTCGACACCCTCTTCCTCCTCCCCGCACCCTCCCCCTCCTCTTCCTTCTCCCCCTCCTCCTCCTTCTTCTTCCTCCACACATTCCTCCCTCCTCCACCTAGGTTAATTTTACTCCACATCTCCTCCACTCACCCTGCCTCCAACTTCCTCCGCTTCTCTCTCTCTCTCTCTCTCTCTCTCTCTCTCTCTCTATCTATCTATCTATCTGTGAATTGTCGTTCCCCTATCTGTATATATGTGTGGCATCCTTGTAAATCTCACTAAACGATCGGTCACCTATAAGTGTGAAGTGCCATTCTCCTGTAAGCGTTTGAAAATATTACATCTCACCTAGTACCTCAAGACAGTGTCGCTCCCATGTCACTGCCTTTAAGAAGTGTCGTGCCGTGGGAAGTGCCTGTCAGTTTGTTCCCTGTCACTGCCTAAAGAAAAATATCATCATCATCATCGTTATCATCTTCATCATCATCATCATCATCTTTGCCATCACCATCATTATCATCCCAACCACTTTTTTTTTTTTTTTACATAGGCTGAGGTAGAATCCAGTTTTTAAGAAATGATAATCACTCTCCTTTAAAATTTTGTCGTCCTCAAATGGTGCCTCAAAACGTGTCGCTAGGCCCCCGAAAAAGGGTCGTTTCTCTGTAAATTCGATCTATCTGTCGCTCCCGTTGAAGGCGTAGCAGTCGTCGAGGCTTTGTGTGTGGGGCTGGAAGACGAGAGGGGCTGCATATGTGGACACGCCTACTAGTGCTTCCTGTCGCTGTCTGTGGTGGTTCCGGTGGAGTGAGGGAGTGGAGAGAGGGTGCAGAGTTGGTGGAGTGGGGTGCTGGAGTGTGGGAGTGGAGAGGGAGAGAATGGAGTGACGGATGTGGAGTAATATGCATGGAGATGGGGTAGGATGATGTGGGAGAAGATGAAGTGGGGAATAGTGTGTATACAGATTTGGTAGGATGGAGCGGAGGAGGCTGGAATGACTTATGTGGAGTAGAGTGTATGATGACGGGGAGGATGGAGTGGGGGATATGGAGTAGTGTTTGGAGATGGAGATGGAGTAGGACTGAGTGGGAGGAAGTAAGACTAGTGAGAGTTGTAGTGGTGGTGGTGGTGAAATGGAGAGGAATGGTATGAAGAGACAGGGGAAGAATGAGGAGGCTAGAGTGGGGTGAAGATGGGGAGATAATTATGAAGTGGCGGTGGTGTATGGATGTGGAGTGTGGGGAGTGGACAGGAGATAAGAAGAGTGGAAGCCTGGGAGATGTAAATGAAATGTAGTGGTGGAGTATGGAAATGTGTAGGGGAAATGGATGGGGGTGGAGAGAGGTGGATATGAGGGAGAGGTGGACTGACGAGGAGTTGGAATGAGGTGTGGAGTGGAGGTAGTGTGGAGTAGTTGGTAATAGATGGTGTGGAGTAGGGGTAGTGGAATAGGGAGTGTGGGAGAGAGAGCAAGTGTGAGTTAGCTAACAGAGAGGAGGAGTGGCGTGATGAGAGATGTGGAGGGGTATGTGATTTGGAGGAACGAGAAAGGTGTGGAAAGGAAGATATATGATTTTCATTAATTTCTGTTTATAAAGAAGAAAAAATGCTATGCTTCGACGGAGACAACCTTAGCACACACATACACACACACACACACACACACACACACACACACACACACAACACCTAGACAACCACAGGGCGGCCGCGACACTCAGAACCCACACGCACACGAGACTAGCTGTTGACACACGCACACACAGCCCACGAACACCTACACGAGCGGGCACATACACATACACACCCTACAGAACCCACACGCACCCTACCTACACTCACACACATATGCAAAACAAATTGTCATAGCTTTTTTTTTGGGGGGGGAGGGGGGAGCTGGGCACGTTACATTTTAACCCCCTCAAAGCGAGAGGTTTCCCTGTATTTATATTATTGAAGTTGTCTGGATGTAACAAGAGTGACGTCTTTTGTATTTAAAATTTTGCCATCTCCAGACTATTTTATTCAGTTTGGAAGGAGCTGAAATGGTTAGATGGAACTCAGCTGAAAAGAATGGTCTGGCGTCAGCTGGAAGAGCAGTCTAGAGATGCTCCGACCATGAAAAGGTTAATGATGTCATTATTAACACTTCCCAGCTCCTATGACTCGCTCTCGGCTGTATTAAACCGTATGGAGTTAGCTGACTAGAAAAGTGGCAACCATGAGTGGAGGGGAGGGTGGGGGATCTCCGAAGTTGAGAACGATATCTTGAGTGCTGAGTTTTATTGAGAGAATCACGCTAGAACCTGATGCTAGTCACATATAAATGCTGAGGAAAGGAGGTAGACGCGTGGCATTATTCTATTCTGCCACTAAGCTATGAAATTAGCTGCAGAAGGACTTAATCTGCATGAGAACTAAAATCTGGGCCAAGATAGTGTGAAAAAAGTATACTATCGCCTGATGGAGCAAGAATGAAAAAAGAATGCTACTGTGTTGAAGAAGTAACAAGCGAAATGTGCTAGATCCGAAAGCGTCAGGGCCCTTGTATCGGGCCTCGCTAGAGTCCACGGAAGTCCAGCACCTAGTTTCCGAAAAACCTTGGTAAGTGATTGACGGACACCCTCATTTCTAGATATGTTCCTGCATCTAAAAACCATAGACTTTTACGAACATGCTATCTAAAAAAAAGTCCTGTTCATTCTTCTTTAAACATTAACAGTATATTTTTAACATATACCGTACTAACGGTACCACTACTACTACTACAACTACTGTATTTCTACAACAACAACAACAACAACAACTACTACTACTACTATTCCCACCAAACAGCAACGACAACAGAAGTAGTAGTAGTAGTAGTAGTTAATAGTATTAGTACGAGTAGTAGTACCGGTAGTAGTGATTGTGGTGGTGGTGGTGGTGGCGGCGGTGGTCGTAGTAACAATATCCTGAACTCTCAATTTTCAGCACGCAAAACATTTATCGGTTCAAGTAATGCTTAGTTCACTCACCAACACCGACTCCGTATTACGTTCTGGATGGTGCTGTAATGAACTGAGCGAATTGCAAAGCCAAGTTCAACAATTACGATTGCGAATCATTCAGAATGGTCATACAGCACGTTAGCCACTTGAACGTAACAAGATAACTCCAGATTACAAAACGTTTCACGTCGGTCCACTCTAATATAAATACTGGGTTGCATCAAACGTATGTCATCATCACTAGCGCATTGGTTGGGTGCGGATCAAGGACATAGCAAGATCAAGTACATCGCAGGATCAAGTACATCGCAGTCTTCGTGAACAAGGTGAGAGATCCAGAGTTTAGCTGACCATAGGGACATAGCGAATCGCAGGAGGTAAGCCTGAAAATCCTTACCACTAAGAACCAACAACTGGGAAAAATCCAGTGTGACGTAAGCACATAGGTTAGCAACTATAAACACTTCCGGACACGAAAAATATCAGCAAAAATCGCTTTGCAATCAGAAGAACTCAGAGTATTTTAGGAAATGTCTGTCGATTCCTTGTGCGTTAAATGTTTGCAGGGGTTTTCATAATGCAATAACTGACTGTGGTGCTACTGTTGGGGGAAAAAGTTGTATGCTCTTGTCGCGTCTGGTATCAATTCTGGCTGGGATGCTGTACGAGTGTGGGCTGGGTCTCTCTCTATTCTGTACTCCGCTTAGTCGGCTAGTGCTCAGTTGCTCGTGTGGCGGCATTGACGACGCACGGTGATACCACGAAGTCCACACAGGTACGCGTGGAGTTTCCCTTGCTTGTGCTGATCAGAGGATTTACAGGCCAAGTTTCGAGTGCTGTTGGATGCTTTATACGCAGTTTACCGAGAAGTTTGTCCCCTGTGTACTAATTCGTCGGTCTTTTTGTGCTGAGTTGTGTGATTGTTATACGGTTGGCTTAGTGCATGTGGGGACATGGCATCGAGCTGTGTTTGAGTATTGTTCCTGCAAGTTGTCGTTCACAGTCACGAACCCCTGATAGTTGACATCCCGCCTGAGGTCTTGTGATGATGGTGAGGTGTGATGCTGTCGAACAATAGTTATAACGACCATTGCTGACCTCGTATACTGCAAAATAAAAGGTTATGAAACAAAAAAAGGTACCATATTCTGGAGTGCAATATATTACAAAACGGAAACTTTGGTACCCTAAGTGAAATAAAGGCACATTATTAATGAAAGTAAATCATTCAGGTGGTAAAACCTTTGTTCACGATCAAAAAAAAAAAAAAAAATCCCAAGTGACGAATATGAGGATACAACTGCGCATGTAATAGTGAGAGTAGAACAATAGTGATGTTGTTACGCCAAAAGTTTTGTGTGTGTGTGTGTGTGTGTGTGTGTTGCCAGCATATTAACACCAATTCCGCCTTGTCTACTCCACCGTTGTGTTAGCCCTAGTTTGCGCAGAATATGTAAAAACCTTTCTTTGTTTAAGTGTTTGATCCTTAGTTCTCACATAACATGGTTGACGACGAGTAGGGTGGACTCTGGTAGTGATGATAACAGTCGTGATGACAGCGGTAGTGAACGTATGACTGGTAGTGGGGAGGCGTTAGTAGTTATAGAGGGGTGTGATGGTAGTTCTGTTAATGATGATGGATTTTGGTAGTGAGGGTGGTAGTGAAGGAAATGTGGATGGTAGTGATGACGGGCATTAGTCGTGAGGTGGGATGCCATAGTGATGTGCATGTTAGTGATCAATGTGGGAATGAGGTGGGGGTGTGCTGATGGCATGTTGGTAGTTAGGTATAGTGACGCTAGTGATGGGAGTGTGTTGTTAGTGATGATGGATGTATGGTTGGGCTAGTCTAGTGGGAGTGTGGTGGTCGTGCGGATATTGTTAGTGGTGAAGGGTGTATGTATGTAGATAGGTGGAGATTGTGTGGGCGGTGGTGGAGAGGATGTGGCTGGTAGTGATACTTGATAAATGGATGGACCGGATGGATGTGGATGGATTAGTGTTGAAAGCTGAAGTGGTTATGGTGTTGCAGTAACAGTGGCATTTGTACCCCAAGGTTCATCTGAACGTGAACCCCTTTGACTGCAGGCTGATGTTTTCTTTCTCCTCTCTGGGGATAGTGAGTGAGTTCAGGGACTTTTGTGGGACGGGACATATAGGAGGCACCGTGTGAGGCATCTGTCTCCAGCACTGATATGAAAATGTGAATATAGAAGTAGGTATGACGATGTGGCAATGCGCGCGCGCGCGCGCGTGCGTGCGCATGCGCGTGTGTGTGTGTGTGTGTGTTTTGTGTGTGTGTGTGTGTGTGTGTGTGTAGACTTGTTTGTAACGCTGTGTGTGGTGGTAACTGAGAATATATGTCGATCGAGAGAGAGAGAGAGAGAGAGAATGTGCTAGCTAGTGTATGTTTGAGGGGTAGGGGTAGTGGTGGAATTGTGGGTAGTGTTTGTGTGTGTGTGTGTGTGTGTGTTTTGACTGTTGTTCGTCTTCTAAGCGATGATGGTTATTAATTCTGAGCTATTTGTAGTAGTGAATGTGATGATGTGAATGAATGGGTAGGTATTGGTGGTGATGTGTGGGCATTTGTGATGAATGAGTATTAGTGATGCATGTGTGGGGTATTAATGATGTGTGAGTACTGGTGATGAGTGTGTGGGTGTTAGTGATGAATGTGTGGGTATTGGTAATGGATGCATGGGTCTTGGTGATGAATGTGTGGGTATTAGTGATGAATGTGTGGGTATTAGTGATGAATATGTGGGTATTAGTGATGAATGTGTAGGTATTAGTGATGAATGTGTAGGTATTAGTGATGAATGTGTAGGTATTAGCGATGAATGTGTAGGTATTTGTGATGAATGTGTGGGTATTGGTGATGAATGTGTGGGTATTGTGATGTGTGGGTATTGTGATGATTGTGTGAATATCAGTGATGAATGTGTACGTATTGGTGATGAATGTGTTGGTATTGGTGATGAATGTGTTGGTATTGGTGAATGTGTGGGTATTGGTGATGAATGTGTGGGTATTAGTGATGAATGTGTAGGTATTTGATGAATGTGTACGGTAGATATTAGTGATGAATGTTTAGGTATTGGTGATGAATGTATGGGCCCTGATGATGAATGTGTGGGTATTAGTGATGGATGTGTGGGTAGGAGCAGCGAATGTGGATTTTGGTTATGAATGAGAAGTAATGTATGTGAAAGAATGATAAGGAGCGAAAGAAGACACAAAGTTAATGTCTATGAACTACTCCTATGAATGGTAGATATATATGGCTATGTAAGTATTGTGGATGTTTAGAGAATGTGGGTGTATAGGGAATGTGGATATGTGAGGAATGTGGATGTGTAGGAAATGTGGATGTTAAAAGACAGGATGTTTAGGGAATGTGGATGTTGAGTGAGTGTAAATGTGTAGCGAGCGTAATTTTTCAGGGAATTTGGATGTATAGGAAATGTATATACTGAGAGAATGTGGATGCTTATGGAATGTGGATGAGTGTGTAGTGCGTCTCCACATCCACTCGTGAGGCCCAGTTTGGCATGAGAGGGGTGCTATCAAGTGGAGAGAAGGGAGGTTAAGTGGAGGAGATATTGTTGGGCATGATTGTTGGGTCTCCTTGTGTTCTCTCTCTCTCTCTCTCTGGCTTCCATACCTCAAACTGTCACTCCCCAGTATCGATATACACCTTACAACCTCATACGCTCTCATATTTACTGTCTCTTACCTTTCAGTTAAGTGTCTGGCAGTCACACACACACGAAGGAAAAAAAATCCCTTCCACATACCCACGAACTCTCTAACTGTACTCTTTTCACTTTGACTAGGCCTGAAATTGATGTCTCTCCGTCTTGCATGCAGAGTTGTAACAAGAGATTAAAGCTGGAACATGAGAAGTCAGGAAGGGGTGCCATGGAAAGGATGTAGAGTCGTAGTATCGTCTTTTTACGTCACTGAGCTAAACCAAATATCCCAAAAAAGGATGAACACCTGGGCCAAGTTAAAGTGAAAAGAGTAAACAACATCGGCCGTGCGCCTCTTGACTTTTGAGACTGTATCGTAACACTTCTTCCACAGCGAGTTTTTTGCCTGTTTCTTCTTGATATCTTTTTAGTACGGTATTCTAATGATGCAGACTGAAAAAATATTACACACGGTAATCCACATGTAATGCCCTTATTCCACATCACATGGCGATTTCTCGTGTGTTGTGTGGACTGCTCTGTCAGCGTTATCAATGTCCCCTGCATCACTTAATCATATCTTAAACCCATTGCCACAGCCACGCCCACACCAGCAGACTGTACCATCCCCACAACACATTAGATATCACCCTGAGAGGTTCTTCCTAGTGGAGCGCAATTTATGAACTATCCTGTACAAGAGAATAGTGTGACAGGCAAAATTAATTACCCTCAAAGGAAGAAATACAAAAATAAAAAAGCCCAGTTCGTTTGTTTTCATCTGACAAAACAAGGCTACTCAGTTTGAATATTAAATTATGGTTGCTTGAAGTTCAGTGAGTCTTAGCTATGAGTTAGGTATGAGTCTTCTTGGTTATTAGCCAGATAAGCTCTCCTATCTGACTACACTTGACCATTAACTGTACTGAAAGGGGTTTAGAGATCTTTGTCACATGAAAACAGACTATAGTGCCGGGATTTCTATGATTTGGTGTCCCTCTTTCAGTAGCCATTATGAGAGGATAAAGGGAATGAAGAGGTAAAGAGAAGCGATGGAAGAGAAAAGGAGGGAGGGAAGTGATGGAAAAGAGGGATGGAGATCGTGAGGGAGAGAAAGGTAGGGAAGGAGGGGAAGAACACAAAGGAGAAGGGCGAGAGAGAGAGAGAGAGAGAGAGAGAGAGAGAGAGAGAGAGAGAGAGGAGGGGGAGGGGAGGAAGAAAAAAAAAAACGTGCCTCTGTATAATCAGCTTTTCACACACCTGACCATTTTCTGGGTGGCACAGGTGAGTCGTGATTCCTTTTCCTTGGTGATTCATTTTCCACTTTACACTTTTATTTTCTCTATGTTATTTAAGATTTTTGTTTTAATCAACGCACTTTGCATCAGTAACACACGTGCATAATAAATAGCAAAGGAAGAGGTGTTGCGAAGCTGAACCCTTAAATTTCTCAGGTGTCACAGCCATACTTCCCTTAGACCCAGTGGCCCGTATTCTCGTCGTGTGAAGAGGCTCCCTAGCACATTTTCCTCAGCGATTTATTATTGGACATGGCTAGTTGACTTCCTTTGGTACGTTATTTATCCAGAGTGCTGCGAGACTAGAAGGATTTACCTAACACAGTAAAGGACGGTGTAATAAGCAAAGCCAGTCGCTTAGGTAGAGGTAATAAGCAAAATAAATCGCTTAGGTTGAGATATTAGGTAGCTTCCTTACGAGAATAAAAGACAGTACCATTCACTAACTCAGAAGGGGATCAATTAATCGATTTTTTTTTTTTTTCAAGGATGGTGAAAGGAGGTGGATTAGATCACCTGGTTTATTCAGCTTTATCAGTAGCTTATCTTTGTGACAGTATTGGGTTCATGGGATTTCTTTTCACATTTATCATATCGCTCCTCCTCGTCTGTCTCTCTCTCTCTCCACATCAAAATCTAAATAAAATAAGGCTAAGTCCAAATAAACTACAAAATGCTCTTCACAAATAACCAATACCCGGATGTCAAAGAAAGTGTCCCCAGAATAGCTGTGAACAAGGAAAATACAGGAACGAAAACCCAAGAAATTTTGTATTCCAAGGAGGATACAGGAAATTCTGCAACCTGGTCAGACAGTTACTGGACGATAAAGCTTCTCCAAAAAGAGGGGAAAATGTCTCCTTGATATGGATGGGAAATACCTAAAGAAAACCATGTGCAATCTTTGACCAGTTTAATGAGTTTTTTTTTTTTTTTTGTTGTTGATTCAAGGAGATTTTGTTCAGCGCAGGATAAACTTTTCGAATTTGAGGAGGTAGATACAGTTTTAATAAGCCCCCTTCAGCACGAGAGAGCTTTCCTAAGTTGAAAATAAACCGTCTGGCAGTAGCACAAAATAAAGAAAATAACGATAGCGAGATTGAGGAGGTTAAAAATAAAACATATAGAACAAGGGAACAGATCCCAAGCAGAGGTTCAGTCTTGAGCAGAAAAAAAAAAAAATCACACGAAAAACCGGGAAGAAAAGAAAAGCGAAAGAAAATGGATGTGGTGTAAAAGAGCGTGCTTTCTGTTTGTAGTACTGGTACTGGAATATATATATATATATATATATATATATATATATATATATATATATATATACTATTGTACAGTCGCAGTCAGTTTTTCGAAATCTTGCATCTCATTTGAAGTTCACTGTTCAGCAGGATTTCGTTAGTTTTCAACACGGTTTCGAGACAAAAAAAATTGTTGATCACGAGTGTATCCGTTTTCTGTACTGATAAACTCTGAGTTTTCTTCTATATTCAGGCCAGGGTTCCACATCCAGTTTATCCACTAATTAATCACTTATTTTTCTATAATTACTACTACTATTACTACTACTACCACCACCACCACCACCACCACTGCTACTTAAGCAACCACCACCACCACCAAAGAGCATCAACTGTGGACAGAGAAACATGCCAAGCTTCACACAGTTTATGAATACAACGCAGCAGTGGAAAGTGTGAAGGAAAATAGGTGAAATATTAGCCACAATCAGATATATTTAGCACCAGAATCACACTAAATAAATAAGAAATACAATAGAATCTCCTGACTCATTTGGGGTACAGTTGAAATTACGCATCACTCATCCATATCCCGTTTTGAGATGGCCAGATTGACACTCCTTCCTTAACTTCCGAAACTTTAGCTGCCTTGCTGTTGGTCTAGACTTCTTATCAGCCATCCTGTGATAATCTTACGCTTATCTCTCTCCAACGTATTTCAGATAAAGTACCGGTAATTATTCGTCTCGTTTAGCCTAGCCTTACAGGTATTTACATGGATTTCATTACACTGAATAGAGAGACTAAGCTACGGCTTTTGGAACCCAGAAATGTGAAGAAAGAGACAGAGATAAGACTTTTAAAAACCAAAAGTGTGATCTTCGGAACCTCTCGGGCTTTCCCAGAAGTCCTTGTAATTTTTATGAATATTCGATTATAAAGTGGAACGATACTTTTGTCGGAAGCTCAACCGTACACCTTAGCATTTTTTTTTTTTTTTTCATTCTTTCGATCTGCTCTCGTGTTGTGCTTGTAATTATCCAGGTACAACTTTCTGGTATATGATGACAGGAAAATCACTATATATCTGGTATTTGTGGACGGGATCATTACTTGTACTAATCTCTGGAGTCGGTTGGCAAGGGTGTTACGATATTGTGATATTTAGTGACAAGAAATAATGTTTCTTTGTTGTCCCGTTAACAGGAACATTATTCTTCATTAGTGTCTTGTATTTATCAGAAATAGTGCCAATATCTAGTACAGTATATGTGGCCAGGAATGTTAATGTATTTTTGCATTCGTCGCCATTAATTTCTGATAGCCTGTATGTTGATAGGAACATTACTTATTTTTGTATTTTGTCCAGAGAATTGTCAGAGTACAAATTTCTCGTATATGTTGACAGCAGCATTTTTATTTATTTATTTATTTACTTACTGTGTTTCTGTGTTTGCTGAGAGAAGTGTTACGGTACTAATTTTTGGTCTTTTGTCGGCAGGAGCGAGGATGCCTTCCATTGGCGCGGGGACTGTGGACATTCGCTCCATCTTGGGGAGTGTCCTTAACGTGATCAAGACCAGGGCCAACCAGATATGTTCGGCCACCTGCGACGGCTTGGTGCTCCGAATGCACTATAGATGGACCTTCTGCCTTCTACTGGGGGGCTTCCTCACGGTGTGGTATTCATGGTGAGTCTCAGGACCTAAAAATGTGGGTGTTTCGTTGAGGCAGATATTATGGAAAAATTAAGAACATGGGCTGGGGTTTCGTCTGACGGGTGGTTGGGGTTTCTAGCTCACGTAATCTACTCAGGGGAAAGTGAGACTGGTCATCAATGCCTTAAACATCGGGACTGTGAAGCCTGGCCTTGGGTTCCTACGCTCCCGTTTGTATGGGACGCAGTGGGATTGGATGATGATGATGATGATGATGGGTTAGTGGGATAGATTTGGGGATATAGGCTAGTAGGATAGATCTGGGACAGATTTAGGGATTATACTGCGATAGACTTGAGGAGGTCGGTGGAATATGTTTGGGGATATAATCTAGTGGGATAGACAAGTATACGTAAGTTTGTGGGATAGTCTCTGTGATAGGCTGTAGTGTGATCGACTCAAGACTAGGCTACATTATTCTGGAAGTGACTCCTGAGAATGGGATATTTTTCAATAGACTCATCATTATAGTGGGATCTAGGCCTATATAGAAGTGGGATAGACTTAGGAGTACACTGAAAATTACTTAGCAAAAATGATACGGTATAACTTAGGAATAAACTGACAGTCTTGGAAAAAATTATATAACTTAGGAATAAACTGATATATAAAAGACTCTGGAATATGAAGTCGCTGGGATAGACTAGCGGGATTTCAGTGAGATAGCCTTGTAGGAAGATCACGGAAGAGACCTGGAATATAGGGTAGAGAAGAACTGTCCAACCCAGAGTTTAGATATACATGCCATGATCCCAGAAATTTAAAGCCTATAGTTAGTGTGTCCCGCTCTTCCCGTCTAATGTGTTGATCGGAAACCTTATGTGTAATAACATTCTCAGAGTTTAGGCTCGTGGAGTGCTCAGAAAAGCAGGTTGCCCTCTCATGCATGAAATAACTCTAGTACTTTAACTCCAAGTAACATTATTCAGCTGAGATTGAATCATAGGAACCACGGTGCTCAAAGAATAAAGTTAGGTGTGAAATGGATGGATAAGAAAATCAGCTTCTCCAGTGCGCAAAAACGAAAGCATAGATGGAAGCAGTTATCGGTGCAAGGCCTTACCCCAACGATATCTGCAATCATCGGCAGTCGTCACTCACCATCATCCCACTGTGCACTTATTCTTTCTCTTACCATATTTTATTGTTTGTTTCGCATTAGTGTGAAATGGTAGTGTTACTGGTTATTGATTTCGAGTGTACAAGCTATATTTATCCCTCCCCCCCACAAACACACACACATGGCTTAAGTATGAAGAGGTCACGTCGTTAGTCGAAAAGATGGACAGTCATGATAACGGAGTGGCACCCGATGTATAGAGAGAGAGAGAGAGAGATGGATTTACATGTAGATATATATATATATATATATATATATATATATATATATATATATATATATATATATATAAAGTTTTGCTAACGAAGATAAAGATAGACTCTGAACAGACAAGACAGTTAGTTTCCTAAGACCTAACCACCCTCCTGTGTAAAACAAACTCATTACAGTAACTCCAAACGGCAGCTACAGCATTACAGTATGCAGGTGGATGGATTCAGTTTCATACATTAATCCATATATACCTTACGAGAGTTTGCATCTTCCTGTATTGCTGATGTGTGTTATTATTCCACAGGTATCACCGTGACGTCATCACTTGTGTATCGCACTTCAACGCCGAGACACAGGTGCGCTTGGACTACATAAACATTTGCTTATCATACCCCTACGTGGAGGACGACGAAACGATTGGCGAGGATGGAGAGAAAGGCCGACGATACCTGTTGTTCTACCGTTGGGTCTCTTGGTCACTTCTGGTCCTGGCTGGAATCTATTACATCCCTCGGAAGGTCTCCAAGAACTTTGACAACGCTAGATGCAAGAAGCTCCTAGAGGACTTGGCAACGAATGCACATCGGTACGACAACTTCGAGAAGGAGATGGTAGAGAGGGCTGCTCGCTACATCATGTTCAACCTCAAAACCCATAATGGCCTCTACTGGAAGTTCCTTTTTGTTAACATCTTGGCACTCGTCGTTGACTTATTCGCAATGCAGTACCTAGATTTTATTTTACAAGGACGTTTTATCCAGTATGGCATTCAGTCCTACCCGTTCAACAGGGATCCAAGGGGTTTCACTGATTACATGTCCCAGACTTTTCCTCCCTTTGCTTCATGTGAACTGGCAAAAGAGAACCAGCTCACCAACAAGCGAACAGAAAAATTCGGCTGCCATCTCACCATCATGGAGCTGTATGAGAAAGTGTTCTTGGGCTTGTGGCTCTGGCTTATCATCCTCATCTTCATCACCTGCTGTTACATCATCTTCCTGCTCCTCATGTGGCTTCCTTGCATGCGTCTCTACCTTCTGCGTGTTGCCAAGCCTGCTCACGGTAGCGACAAAGTACGAAGCATCATCCAGGGCGTTGTGAAGAACTGCAAAATTGGCGACATCTACCTGCTGTACCGTCTGAAGGGACATCTCAGCCATACAAGATTTTATGAGCTTATGATGAGACTGTCAGACCCAAGCCTCTGCAACAAGCAACAGACACAGCTAGGAGTTCCTGGTTCCCCGCAAGAGAAGGAGAAAGTAGCGCCTCTCAAGCAACCAGATACTCTCAGAAACCGTCGACCCAACATGCCCCAGGACCCGCCAATGAATCCCGAGTACCTACAGCAGCTCCTGACCAATCCGGAGATGATGAGTAGGCATCCCCAGCATCCGGATCAGAGGACCCCATTGCTCAAGAAAAATCCAAACACAAGCATCCTCATTGAGTAGGTTGTTTTCCTTTAGAAAAAGAAGTGGTAAATGCATCACATTAACACAAGAACATCAGTAATCTTGGTCGTGAACCCCATGTCATCCACCCACCGAGAGTATGCTGTGTTAAAGAGTCATCTGGGAGTTGTGCAAATTCATTACTTTGTGGATTTCACAACTGCAAACCTAGCGCCCACTCCCAAAGCTACAGTGATAGAAGGAAGGTTTCATACAGTAAGGTTAAGCAGTGGTATGGATCAATCAGTAATACAAGTAGAGTTGTTTAGCTTACCCAACATCAGAGTTCCCATAATGGTCAAGCACTGTCAGAGTTTAGTAAGCCAGTGGCAACACCGTCACATAGGAATTAGGGACCAAGACAGTACAATTTTTAACATTTTTATACATATTTATACAAGCACTTGGGCAACTCAATGGCCCTTTTAAGCACTGTATCCCTGCAAAGGGGTCTCAACCCTCGCCTTGTAATGTGACCTGAAGATGCTACTGGTGGTGCTGATGGTATTATTTATATGTGTGTACCGTAGGTAGAGGAGCCCACCATCCACTCACTTGATGTAGTGCTGGCTTCGTGTGACCTTACACTGGGAGAGAAGTCAGATGGTATCCTGTATACCAGAAAACCATTTATTGTGATGAGTGGTTACCACTTAACTAAATGACGCCTGATGGTTAAGTAAGTTAAGGCGCTTCATCTGGACTGAGCCTGTAAGGGCTTATATGCAAGGGGTGGCTGGGGTTTATTGCTCACATAAGGCCACTCAGAGGCGAGTGAGGCTGGTCACCCTCGCCTTAAATGTCAGCACTGAGTAGCTTGGCTTCAGGCTCCTACGCTCCTCTTGGGGCAAAAAAGGATTGGAGGATGGATGGATGGATGTACAGTGTCAAGCGTTTTCCCAGCTACTACGTTATGTTACTGACAACCGAACAAAAAGTCATCGCCTATTTTCAGAGTGACTATAGAAAAAAATTTGAATGTCTTCTTTATGTTATATTTGTAAGACTGAGGAAAATGGACATTAGACATTATTTAAAAAATCTGGTGAATATTGTCATAGGAACGGTAGTGTATTTGTTTTACCGTGTTGTACTGTCATGTGTAATTTATTGAAACGAACTCTTGTTGTAGTTGACCTGGGAAACTGTCAAATCTGTGTACGTGAGGATAATTTATTCAAGTGGGACCCCAAGACAATTTTGGCATTAAGACATGTAGCTTATCTACGGATCTGATAAGACCTTCCCACATATATATAATTTCTCAAGTGTCATCAGTTCCTTTTATCATTCCCACGGCTGTCCTTACGTTTGCACCCCCTCCCCGTGTTCCTGCACCCCTTCCTACTTAACCCTTTCACCCCAAAGCCATTCCTCTCAGATGTCATCTTTGTAATACCACTCATATACACGCACAAGATACACACATAAACACACTTACCACATACACACAGACTTACTGATACACACATACTGCACATCCCCCCCACACACACACATACACAAAATTACCCATGCATCAAATACCATCCACGGAAACTTATCAGGAGTAAGTCGTCGGTCTGAGTGGGTTAAATGTTGGCCAGATCTCTCCCTCTCATCTCATCACACACATCTCATTCCCCATTCATTTTGCCCTCATTCCATTCATCCCACTCACCTCACTGCATGGTTACCACATCTAACCCCCTGATACGATGGCGTCATTTCGTTTTCCGATTTTATTCAACTTGCGAAAGGGTTCTTGTAGTGAAGGCGGAGGAGCTGTCTGTTGAGCACTTCACCACAGGGGCTCTTCCATAAGTGAAATATAATCGTCTGGCGGTAGCAATAAATAAGATGAAAAGAAAAGAAAAAATAAGAGACGTCCCGGGGCTCAAGGGGTTAAGGCTCTCCTACTGAACCTAAATTTTCTTACTTGGGGTATAGTTCTGTTTTCTTGCAATTCTTTCAGTTGGCAAAGAGTTAGCAAGAATTGACAACTTCTCTATGAAGCCATTTGTCTTTTTTTTTTTTTTCCCCTCATATGGTTATTGTCTTTGTATCGTAAGCAATTTTTATTGTTAATCTGATATTTATATTTTTAATTCTATGTATGAGTGGACATACTTAGCACTCGGGATTGTGATGAACACTCCCTTTACTCTCAACAGTCAAAGGTCAGATTCACAAACTTACGACCAAATCCCTGTTGTAACTATGATTTGTTTTTTGAGGGAAGAATAAGAGACGTGACAAGATTATAACTCTTCAGTTATTCTTCCCATGAGAAAACAACGAGAATTCTTGATAATTATCCATTTGTAACCAAGATTTGTGACTGCCGAGGACGAGGGATACGGGAAGAGTATATGTTACTCTCCTCTTGTTTCCTACAAAGAGAAATTTTTATTCATACGCCGCGTTTTGTAAGCTACATGACTTTGGGACGGTTTTGTATGACTGTATGAAATTGTATGATCTCGATGTGAAGTTACAAAACGCGGCAGTGGGTACGATAGGGATTTGATCGTGTTTTAAATCTCGACCCGATTTCGACTGTAACGACCACTCTAGATTTTACCGGAACAAGTGCCTTACTTTCCATCGTTGATAAATCTGTGATATGACTAGGCTTAAGTTTGTTTTTTATTAGAGGTGGGTTCACTGATGTAATTATTATTGTCTCCTCGAACCCAAATCAAATATGCCAAATGTTGATAGTGTATTGTGACTGTTTTCCTTTTTTAAAATGAAATCTACTTTACCGAACATAAATTAAGTGTACTTTGCATTATGGAACTTTAAATAAATGAACCTTTTTACAACTCCATGTATCCTTAACTTTCAGAAGACAGCAGGAATGAATGCATGAAAGTGAAAGGGTTAAAAGGAAGTGTGTATAGAGACCGATAAGAAATAAGGAAATGACTGAAAAGAAATGAAGGGAAAAAATGTTAACCCTGTCCACCTGATGACTTTTTTTTTTTTGTACTTAGTATCTCCAGATTTTTTCACCTTACGGTAGATGTCTTTTTAACTAGATGGGATAGATACTTTACAATTTTAGATAACATTTCACTGCTGGAGATCCTTTCAAATGTAAATATAATAGGCATGTTGTAACTTAAAGTAGAAAATACATCAACTTAATAAGATTAGTAACAAGTACCGGCATAAACAGGTGCTTAAAAAAAAAAAAAAAGAAGGAAAATAGAAACCAAAGAAAAGAAGGAAAAGAGAAACTGAAAGAAGAAAGAATGAAAGGAAAGAAGAAAAAATTGAAGAGATTGTAACTCTTAGAGGGAAATATTTTTAGTAAGGTACTGATCTTTGCACTTGTTTTAAAAAGGCAACGAGACTGACCCTGGAGAAAAGAAGAAAAGTTGAGACATTGACTCTTTGAACTTATGAACGTAAAATTACTATATTATCATTGCATTGGTGATTTGATAGTTCTGATTAGATACGTTAGTCTCATGTCGGTGTTAACATTTTTTTTTTTTTTTAGCATCATCTACAACCAAGTGTTTTTAAGCATCCTGTAAAACTGAGTGCTTATGTATGTTTTTTTTTTATTTTCTTTAAACCATAACTGGTTTGTTTTCATCTGAGGGAAATGGACCACTTATACAACTCGAATTCTTAGTCATGGTTGCGTGAGATTTGATGTCTTGCTTATGAGGTAGGAATGAGTCTCCTTGGTTACCAGTCAAATTTATCCCACAATCTGACTACATTTGGCTATTAACTAAGCTGGAAGAGGTTAAGGATCTTCGTCAGACAAATTCAAGCGGACTATAGGTAAGCTTAAATACTACAAAGTCTCTTAAGCTTGCGAGAATGTGACCTTGGCCCTCATTCTCCTCCTGCTCCCTGGCACCGCTTCCTTAACAATTTATTTTCTAAACCATCCATTAATATTATCTCATTTGCTTCTCATATCTCTTTAATATCGACATCCATTGCATGAGTAACACACAGGAATATGTTTACGGAGAAGATCAGAAATAAACCGGTAAGGATGAGGTGTTAGTAAGTCTCCTAACAGCACTAGAATACCGCCCCTTGAGACCTACTGCTATAAGAGTGGAATGTGTCTACGATAGCTAGTTTTCATCTCCTTGGTTACTAGTCAGATCATCCCTCCATATCTCACTACATATGACCTTCAATTGAGCCGACAGGGGTTTGGGATCTTTGTCTAGTTAAGTAAATTTTCTACACTTTCTATGCTTTCTATACTCACACAGTCAGCACCCTTAAGCAGTATACAGCCAAAAGTAAACAGAATCGAAGTCGAAGGTGGGAGTGTCACATCGTTACAAATCATCACACATCTCGGATTCTTTCCTCCCAGCGGATTCCATCAACTTTTGAGAATTAACTGGTTCTAGATTTTGGTTTAGTTTCCTGCCTATAGAAAGCATGGAGATTATCTTAGAGGAAGCATTCTGTTCTTTTTTTTAAATTTGATATAATTTGATAGCCTCGGATACTTAGATTCGTATAAATACTTGTTTATAGGGTGGGTGTATAACTAGGAAACTATTGATTTGCCCTAGAAGTGGTGAATCCTCCAAACTAGGACCAATGGACCATATAGCTCTGCAGGACAAGGAGAGATCCTTGGAGAGACCGATACATCTCACCAGAAATACGCTACCCTGGTGAGGGCTCCAACTGCCAACCCTACGGTCGTGAAGGGCGATTGCCACCACTGAGTTTATACATTTCAAGGTCTGGTCGGTTCAAAACTACGAAGGAGTAAGAAAAACTGTTTCATTTGTAAAGATACATGCATACATACAAAGAACTGCTTCTTCACGACAAAAAGGCACCCGTATCCAGATTTTGGATTTTTTTTTTTTTTTTTTTTTTACATAAAGCAGAAGTTACGAAAGTTAAGTTGAAATGTACACAGAGCTGTTGCTTAACTCCGACCTGTCTGGGCAAGCAGACTCATCTACCACAGCTTAGCAACTGTCCCTTTGGGGCCGTCCTGCAGATACAGTACAGCATTGTAAATACACTGTACGGGGAACATCACCAGGGTTGGATTAGGGTCCTTCCCCACGGCGACGTGCAAGGAAATATGAGGAGGTTTGGCTCCCGAGAGAACGCCGCAGCTGCTTTCCTTTACTCAGGATGCACAGAGTCACCACTTGTAGGCTCTTCGTCACCGGTAGGTAAAGTTCTTATAACACGAAAGTAACCAAATGCATCAGTATATAATAAAAGGCTATACAAGACTGTCATACCACGTTGAGTACACCGCTTCCCGTCCGATCAGCGAAGTTAAGCAACGTTGGGTCTGGTTAGTACTTGGATGGGTGACCGCCAGGGAACACCAGATGCTGTTGGCATCCCTACGTGTCAAGTGGGGTTGGTGGAGGATTAGTGCCCCTCCCTGTAAAACAATTAACTCTAAGCCGTTGGCCACCCCGTCTGGGATACATGGCGTCTGGCAATGAATGAATGAACAAGACTGTCTACATAATTTCAAGATGCAGCTTAATGGCCTACATGGTATATAATAAAAGATAACTTTTAAGATGAAAGCCAAGAGATGTATTATCATAGTATGAGACGCCATCTATCATTAGGACAGCATCAGGTTGTACATGTGTTGACCAAGCACCGATGCCTCAGCCTTGTCCTGCGGTGCCCGTCGGCCCCTTCCCTCAGCCGTCTGCAGGCTTGCCAGGCGTTGCGGGATCAAGGAGATCCTGACCCTCGTCGGCAGCCTCTCAAAAAAGTGGGTGTTGATGGGGAAAGAAGGAAGGAATAATGAAGAATTAGCACCAAGCCATGGTATGGCTATATGGCACTGTAGAAGAAGAGGGAAAATAAAGGATGGAAAGAAACACGTAATTATAAAGAAGAGAGGCAGGACAGAAGAGCAGAAGAGGATAGTAAGAAGAGAAAGACTAGAGACAAAAAGACCCCTTTTAGTCTCTTCTTACGACAAGCAAGGATACTGGGTAAGTACAGTGTTCTTTCCCCAGCTCCCCAGGGGGAGTTGAGGGGATAGTAAGCGGTTCTACTGGTGGAGGTCTCCGTCACGGTACAAGCTGAGGCAGACTCTGACTCAACATCCGGGTGTGCTGCGGCCGTGGCTGCGAGTCATTCCGTTGCCCCAGCTCTTCGATATCCCAGGCGTCGAACTCCGAGTCATACATAAGAGTAGCTTTGCGGCACTTACCGCTACTGGTGATACCAATAAAACCCCTAGTGTGGCCTGTCGCAGCCTCCCGCCGTAAGTGGTCCACGGCGATGGCGGCCGTGGCCACCTACTTGCCACTGTGCCGTAACTGCAGCAGTAACCGGGAGTGGCCACGCTGCTGCCGTGGCATCTCCAGCCTTTTACTTTACCTGTCCAGGTGCTGAGCCCCATACAGCCCCTGGTGACAGTGCATAGGTTCCAGACTCAGAGCCTACCCCTGCTCCTGCTGGCGCGTCCACAGGCGTGGCAAGCTCGTACGCCAGGTCCGTCGGCAGAGCCGCACTCCCATCCACCGTCACCTCAAGAAACGAGGACCCAAAGAATATTGTTTACCTACGTATTGTTGTTAACGGTCGGGCTCCTATGACTCAAGGTCGAACAAAATCGCCTGGCGATAGCCAGAATACAATAATTGTCCCAGCCGTGAGAGGGATGATAATAACCGTAAAATTCGAGCGAAATTTAGACGAGAGATTCGTCCAAATTGAAAATATTCCCCATAAGTCAGTCATCAGGTAATCAATTTCATGTCAGTTATGCCGCCAGTTTTCTCCGTTGTGTACTTATTTAAAATCATATTTGTTTCAATACATTTAACCGGGAAATTTACCTCCTTGATAGGTAATGTAGGCTTCGTAGCACCTTTCCATTGGCGTTTTATTTTCCTACACGCATCTTGTGAATGGGCTACCGTCATAGCCTGCATTAGTAACATATACAAGGATACTGAAGCGCAATGAATTGAATTAGTCGGTAAAGAAGAGGTGTCACGATATCTCCAAAAGCCACTTAGGAGACGATTAGCTGAGACAGTCTGGAGAGGAATTCTCTTGTTATTGTTGTTGTTGTTGCTGTTGTTGTTGCTGTTGTGGCCCCAGGTTTATCTAAAATGTGAACCCGGTGGACTGCAGGCTTAATCTCCCTTTCTCCTGCAGCCCACCAACCTCCTTTCGGGGGATGGGGAAGTCGTTGAGGGATGTTTGTATAGCCACGCATCTAAGCTGAGCGCTGATACTGGTGTCAGCACGTGAAGGTGTAACTTTGCATTCCCGAGTGACAGATTTCAGACCATTTTTTTTTTTTTCCACTACCACGTAAGTCTGATTTTCCCAGGATGATTATTTTTCCATTTATTCTTTCTTTCTTCCTTTTTTTTCTTTTTTTCTTTTCTTCTACTCAAGCCTATTTTAACCTATCCTAACCCCACCTAAAGAAAAACTGAATTAACTAACCTAACTTGACATTAAGAAAACAAACCTAACCTAACCTACACATTCCTGGTCCAATCTAGCCTAGCAGAGCAAACCTAACTGACTAAGAAACTTATTTCCCCTGCGTGGACTTGGTCTTAAAAACTTCGTGGTGTACTCCGGTAAGACTGCACCTTGGAGAAAAGTGCAGAGCCAATCACCATATTGTGGAAAATAAATATGAATTAGAGAAAGTATAAAGAGGAATGGATAATCTCGTGCTATATATGAGAGATCTTCACTATGACGAGAGACATGAGCACTTAAGGTTGACTTCGCTGGGAGAGAGAGAGAGAGAGAGAGAGAGAGAGAGAGAGAGAGAGAGAGAGAGAGAGAGAGAGAGAATGGATAATTAACAGAAACCAATAGAATACTGTATGGTTTGAGGAATGTCGATTACAGAACCTTCTTCAGGTACAATAAAAGCACCACAAGATCAAATTCACATAAGCTATATAAACAAAGTCACTGGAAAACACTCACTGGTGCTAAGTCACTCAGTGTATGGGTGGTGAACCCCTTGAAAAATCTAGAAATCAACACCATTCCAACTATTAGAGCTTCTAACTGGAAACTAGGGCAGTGTTTTTAATCCATTGCAGAGTAAAACAACATATAATTATAATGTTATCTCCGAATGATGGCTTTAACTGTCATCTTTTAAAAAATTATTATGTTATATCAGAATGATCGTATTACTTGTTAGCTTAAAACAAAATATATAACTATATCTCGGAGTGCTGGCATTAACTGATAGTTGAAAAACCAGGTCAGACTCACAAGCAGCTCGAGAGACGGATTCGGCAAGGGTTGACAGACATGCACAGACATACGGTAGGCTAGGAGGTGTGTGGATCAACTAATATATTTACCATCAGTTTCCCCTCCTAATTTTGGCTCATGTATCCAGAAATGATAAGGAAAGTAGGGTGCACGTCTTTCCGTGTTTCCTATTTCTTGTACAAGATGCTGATTACGGGAAGAAAATTATCACGGACTATGTTTTCTGCGAAAAGAGTAACGAGAGGAGAATGCAGAATTCTTTGATGTACCTAGTCCTTTTTGTACAATGGTAGCCTAAGTTACCGTTCCACAAGGACTGGATAGTAAGGATTTTTTATAATTTATCCCTATTGTTTTCTTCGAGAATAAAGGTGGGGGTGTGGGGTATTTAATAAAAGATTGGAGTCTGTAACTCTGTATGCCCCATGCGGGTTTCATAAAAAAGGTTAGAAGACAGACATGCATTAGGCTAGGAAGGTGTGCAGATCGGAATTTTCCTTGAAAATGTGTTGAACAGTTACTGTATTTTGTAAACGATATGAAGTTGTATGCATGTGTCTGATTTACACATTTGGCCTAGGACAGGTTGAATAGAGGGGGATGTGTAAATCACAGCAGCATCTTAAGAATAAGGATGATGATAATGAAACTCCCTGAATCTGATACAGTATTTTAAGTTCATTTCTTACAGTTTCTTACAGTAGTTCTGCAAGAGGCCTCGACTCTAGGCCTGTACATCCAGCTCTTGCCGGAGGTGACGGAGGCGGCGGCAGGTGAAATTATTCTATTGTACTAAAAGCAGGCTTTGTAATTGAAAAATAAATTTTGTCTGCTCCATGCTCTATCTAGAATTTTTTCAAACTCTTGTACGGTCTTTGACTCTATTACATATTGTGGTAATGTATTTCAGTTGTTCATCACTCTTTTGCAAAATGGATTCTTCCTCCTTCCAAGTCTAGCCCCTTATATCATCTTGAGATATCCTCTTGTCGCTCTGTCTTCTCGCATCACAAACATATCTTGGCACACGTCCGTCATGAACTCCTTTTACTGTTTTATATATCTCTATAACGTCACCTCTCGTCCTCCTGAGTGCTAGCGTTGGCAGTCATCCTTCTTCTTATTTTTATTCTTATTTCCCGCATTGGATGGAACAATGAAAGCAATATCGAACTTTCCCATTTAGAAATCTCTTCAAATGCCAGCGTAATTGTCCGTTGGAAACAAAATTTAAAAAAGAAGGACGTAACCCTAGTGACATGGTTAACAAAATAACCCCGCATAATTTTTGTACCCGCTATCGCTACAATGACGTCACATGTAAACACTAAGCATGGCAGCCGATCCTCACAATCGGAGTCGTATCCCTAGCGAAGAAGATGAGGAGGACCCTGTAGATGCCATGATATCCAAAACTGGCTGTTTGGAAAAGCATTACGCCGTTCAAGTAAGGGTTCATTAGCTCTTGACAGGCCATTCAAACCTAAGTAGACTGTGGTGACATTAAGTATGGTGTAGTTGTCTGCGGAATGGTGGTGAGTTCAGCATGTCTCCATTGCGTAATTATTAGGTAGATTGATAAACAGCTACATTAGTGAATAAGAGTCTTGAGTAGGTTGCATGTGATATTTTTCCAATTATGTAAAGGTAGATGAAGATACTGTTTTCTCCTGTCTTTTAGCAAGTTAGCTAAAGGAAGCAGTTAGGATACTGTACTTAATGAATTTTGTGTGATTATCATGTACAGGTTCTGTATAGCCGATTTCCAAACCAGATGGTTGATACATAACCTAACTAATCTTAACTGAGACTAGTCTAACTCAAAATGGGCAAAACTGATTCAGTTTTGTGACCAATTTAAAAATGAATGGGTATGGTATAATAAGAATCTGTATGACTTGCAGGAGAGTACATGTGTGGATTTTTCAACTTCCGTAGTGTGCAGTGTGCTTGTTAAATAAAATCACCACATTCATTTATGAAATTATTTTACAACTCAGCATAAAATAGTTGGATTTCTTTGCAGTGAAAATTGTGCCCCACACAGAGGCTGCAGATTTTTCCACAATACTGGCCCAATGTAAAGACCATCATAAAAATGCACTTCAAGCAAGTGTAACAAGAATCTAATGTCTGAAGATGTTTTAGAGCACTACAGTGGGTTTTGAGGCAGTCACATAGCCTAGTTAAATTATATCTGCAGGAACTGTTTTGAAGAGCAAGAGTTATTCCAGATTTCGAGATTCACAGGGTTTTATGTTACATATCCCCAGCAAATATGAAGGGACCACTGCAACTGCTTGACACAGATACCAGTAAGATACCCGGTAAGATTCACATGGCTTCTTGATAATTAAAAGCACCAGTAGCTATGTTAAATGGTAGATATATTTTAAAACTGTAGCCTTTAATTTGGAAGAAGTCTAGATAGACTCCGTCAAATGGGTGAATTTTTTTCATTAGTACAGTACTTTTGCTGTTTCCAGATTATTTTCTCTTGCATAGGATAGACCTTTTGAACTGGAGGGGATAGATGCAGTCTTCAATAATCCCTTCACTGGGGGGGGGAGGAGGAAAGGTTCTTATGCTGAATGGAGTCATCTGGAAGTGGCAAGAATAAAATAAATACATCATGGTAGTTAAGTGGTTAAAGCTAATTGTTTACATGCATGAACTTAAAAGTACCACAGGACAACATTACAGTATGTAAAAATAAATTGATTTCTGATTTATATATTTATCAGTGTATCTACAGTATAGCCAGATGTGTTAATCCTGAAAGGATAGGCCGCAGACAAAGTCCCTCCATATCATTCTGTCCTCTGTCGTAAGGCTTCTGTCACTCCGACTCACATCTCCCTCTCACATATACCGGTACTTCTCCACCCCATCCCTCCAACTCATTTTTGGTCTCCCTCTCCCCTCTCCACCTCATTCATATGCACTCTTCTAGTTAGTCTCTCATTCTCCATGCTCTCCACATGTTTCCTAGCATTTTCAGTCACATCCACATTAACACCTCAGTGCTCCTTTACTTCCTAATTTTTCTGTCTATCTCTCCATGTAATTCCACATGCTTCTCGTATATTATTCATTTCTAGTGCTGTCAGTCTTGACTTGTGTTCTTGTAGCAGGGTCAGTGCATCATCTCAATATGTTACAGTAGGGATAACAATACTGTCATACAGTGACTTTTTTATATCCATATTCACATCCTTGTTCCTTATGACTGCCTTCAGTGCTTAACAATGGTTGAAAACGATCTACTATGATTATCTCTTTCTTTCAGTTCTGTATGGCTGACAACAAGGATTGGCGCAAGTGTCAGACAGAAGTGAAGGAGTTTCAGAACTGTATTACTGAATACAATAGAAGAAAATCTAAATGACAGCAGTGGCTGTTCTTCAAAATGCAGTCAGTTTTGGCTGAGGTGTATAAAAGCTTATGTGTAAGTATAAATCAAGACAACTGTTTTGCTGTTAAGACAGGTACTTAAACAAATACAGTACTGAGACTATGCATTTTGTCGAGTTTCATAGAGCCTTTTCTTGACATTGTATTGATTGAATGTATGGTAGTTATTTACTAATTTAGGCAGCATGTAGTAACAAACAGTACCATTCTGCACTGTAAGTCTGATGTACCATAGTATAAATTGCAATCCCATGGTTGAAAATAGGCAGCACCACATCATTTTTTGCTGTGCATACCGGTACTGGTACTGTATTTAATTCCTTTGGATTTTGCATATGATGGTGTATATTTTCAGTTTGCTGCTTGATATTATTGCAGGAGAATTGCTAGAGGTAGACCGAAAAAGACCTGGGACGAGGTCATTGAATGTGACCTCAGGGATAAGGGACTGAATAGGAAGGCTGCCAGAGATCGAGGAGCATGGAGAGCCACCATTGGGTGACCAAGGCCAATACATATGAGCATGGTGGGGCCTTTAAAAACAAAATGAGTATAGCTACCTCATCCCATCAGTAGCTTAGGTGGGAAAAAAGGTCAGGATGATGATCATGATTTTGACAGTAAAGCCTCAATATATTTTGCTTTTGTTGGATACTAAACTTTTATAACTTTCTTCTTCATCTACCTCATTCCCACATACTGTAATTTTATAAAATCTGGAGCAGCTACCAGTGAGTGACTACCATTTTTGGTTTTATAAGTTCATTATGCTTCCATAACCAAGAGAGAGCTACATATTTCTTTCTGCATTATTTGTGTCATTATTGTGTCCATTTTCTTATAACGACAGTTATTCATACTTTGGTGTTTAGGATATCTCAGACTCACGTGGTTGCACTAGACTCCTTCCGGACATATTGGAATGTAGTTCAGTATATCCAGAGATATTTTTAACAGTGAAAGCTTACTTTTATCAAAATTTGTTTTTGAGATATTGTTGATATTTGCTGATAGCACAAGTTAGCTAATGGATTGTATTCTAAGTTAATGTGTGTAGCCAATCATACTTTTCTGTTAGCTGTTTTATCCTTAGAGTGTGCCATGTGATTGTGCAGTAATGTGAGATAGAGACCAAAGCTTGAACTGTGCCATGTAACATATGGTGTATATTCTCTTTAAGATGTAACTTGAAGTGAGATGTTGGGAAATGTATGCCAGTGTACTTAGATAATTATTGCTACCAGTATTGGTATTTGGAAGCATTTTCAATCAACGCATTGGTTCTCTGTCTCATTTGTCCGGGAAATCTCGAATATGGATTCCTTGAAATTGTTCAAAGTTAATATAATATGCACTAATGAGTGTGTTTCCTTTTAGGTGCTAGTTGCTTTTTTTATAAACCACACAGTTTCATATGTTGCCATTCTCATAACCGTTTCATTATTTACTCTTTTCATGTATAATAATACTTGGTAAAGAAGTTGACCACACTGAGATTGGAGGCATTAGGATTAATTGGTGCCAGAAGTATATTACTGTGTCCAAAATCATAATGCCCCTGAGCATTGTTTACATGTGAAATTAGGTCACTGGTTTCAGACTTTTCTGATTAATACTTTCCTTTCACATATGATGGACATTATTATGAAAGTTATTTATTGTACAGTAATGCCTCCTCTGCTGTAAAACCAGTGTATATATGATTGCCAATTAATGTTTTATAAATTTCACACTCACTCCAGCACTGTTATTGTCACACCCTGTTCCACCAGCCATATTCAATAACGCGGCATGTGTTTATTCTTCACCCACATATCTGGTCAGAGTGATGTATTTATTAGTTACATGGAATGGCTTAATGCTCTAAGAAATCTGTGCCATGTAGTAAGAGGAAAAGAGTAGTTTGGCTTTTGTACTTTTAAATGCATTATAGTGTCTCAATCCCGTGCTTTCTTCTCACTCATCAGAATGGCAAAGTTAGTGCCATTCTGTTAGATTTAGAGATACTTAGTTTTATTAAATCATAATTTTTAGCATGTAATGACATGGTACACATTAAATTTAGCAGTTATCGTGGAAAATTTTCAGTTAGAATTTCTATGTAAGAAGCTGTTCACTGGATAACACTAGGGTTTTAATCCTCATTCGGACAACTAGTGCCACTTGACTCAGGTGTCTTCCATTTATTGTGGGTTGGTAGGTAAAATGAGTACCATTGGTAAACCTAAGGGAGAGAAATAGTAACCTGGATAATGCAGTGGCTTTTTATCCCTAGAGTTCTCACCATGGCCCCAGCAGCTTGAGTTAGGGCGATGAGCCATGCAGCTTAGTTCTCGTGTTGTCTGTCTTCACCTTTTACCTCTAATAACTCCTTTTTAGTGTTTTTCAGGCGAGTTTTATGTTTCATGCAATAGTGATTTTAAAATGCAAGTAGCATTATTACATGTTCAGAGTAGAACCATCAGTAGATTTGTTAATTTAGCAACAAGGTTTTATTGTTATGAATGAAAAAACAACATACAGTACTGGTATTCAGTAGTTTTTTTAGGAGGTTATGTGTATAGTAGTAACATTATTGTAATACCACTGTGCAATGACTATACTGTATATGTGCCTGTGGAGTTGACTTTTGCCTTCAGACTGATTTTGTAGCATATGATGGTGAAAAATGAGTGTGCCTTAAAAAATCCTTCTGTGGCTCTGAATCTCAGTACCAAAATTCATAATGCTGTGAATCCCACAGTGCAATAACTAATATGGAAGATTTTAAACTTGAACTAGGAAGTTGGAGGAGATTTAAGTAATTATATGATTCTCATTTTTAAGCCAGGTCTTCTTTGCAGGTAGCTACTTCAGTATGTTGGGAGATTCTTCACATCTGCTGTCACCTCCTTCAGTGCAGAGGAATATATAGTTGTGTACAGTAATGTCATTCCTCAGATTGAATATTTATAAAATTCTTACATAATACATTATTCTGAAAAGTTGCCTAAAATTTTGCAAAACTGTTTTTTGAAAATCATTGCATACTAACTGTCTTTGCTAGCTAATTGTAATAAAATGATTTGATATTTTTGTATGCAATTGTACCAGCAGTACCGCACAATTCAAGGTCAGTTCAGAAAGTACCCGACCTTAGGCTTTAAAAATATAAATAGTCAACCTGTTGAGTTAGGACACTAATCCCCCTCAAAGTATGTCCTCTCTGACTTGACACATGTAGCCCAGCATTCTTTCCACTGCCAGAAACATTTTTCAAAGTCAGTGTTTGGTATTTTCTGCATTTGCTTCATCGCATTTGTCATGATCTCTTCTCTCATCCCAATTCGGGAACCCTTCAGCGGAGTTTTGAGCTTGGGACATAACCAAAAGTCGCATGGAGCCATATCTGGTTAGTAAGTAGCAAAAAATTCCTGAAGCAGTTGAGAAGAATGGGTAGGGGTGTTGTCATAGTGCAGCTTCCAACTTGCCGCATTCCAAAGGTCTGGTCTCTTCTGCTGAACTTCATCACGAAGACGATGGAGAACATCAAGATAGAAATGTTTGTTGACAGTCTGACCTTCTGGTGTGTATTCGTGATGCACAACACCACGAATGTTGGAAAAAACTGTCAGCATGCATTTCACTAATGCTGTGGACCTGTTGTGCTTTTTTTGGTTGAGGCTACCTTGCATACTTCCACCCGGATGACTGTGCTTTAGTTTCCGGGTCGTACCTGTAAACCAAGTCTCATCTCCAGTGATAACAATCTTCAGAAAGTCTGAATTGTGATTTGCACTCTCCAACATGTTTTGAGCAACATTCATCTCCAGAGCTTGTTGTTCACATGCAAGGAGCTTTGAAATGAACTTGATGGCAACTCTTTGCATGCCCAAATCATTCGTTAAAAGTTTGTGTGTCGATCCATCGCCGATTCCAATTTCATTATCAGTTTCTTTGACAGTCAACCAACGATTTCCCATGACCAATCTCTGACTTTCTTCACATTTTCAGCACTCCCACTTGCTGATTGTCTCCCAGGACGTGGATCGCTCTCGACTGACATTTGGACCTTTTTAAAGTGATTGTACCACTCCTTTATTTGTGTTACCTCCATGGCTTCATTCCCCAAAATTTGCTGGGTCTTCCTTATAGTTTCAGCTTTGGTATCACATAGTTTTTGGCAAAATTTGATGCAGTATTGTTGTTCAACTTTTTTGGTCATCATGACAAGTGCAGGAACGCATCAAGCATAAGGTGCACAACCGTGATCACAGGCTGACTGACAGCCACTGAGTCACTTGTGGTGGCTAGCATTAATCACACATACACACGAAGGTCCTGCACTGCACCACACAAAACCCCACTTTATCCTCCAGCTGGTTGGTGAGAAAAAAAATGAAGTTGGACACTTTCAGAACAGACCTCATACTTGACCATTGGAAAGACCGAAAGACCTTGCCAGATTTATTCTTCTTTCCTTTTTTTTTTTTTTTTTTTTTTTTCCAGCATTGATAACTCTCATTACATTTTTTTTTTTTTTGTACAGTTAGTTTTCATGTTCCTTAAGGAAAATTTCTTGTAATGAGGATAGTTACTCTCTGTTAATCCCTCTGATGCAGTGAAATCTTTTTGCTTTTATTTTTCTTTTATTCTTGCTGCTTCTTTTGAATGTGCCGTAATGCCAAATATTGATTGTAATTTAAAGACACATATTATAACTAATGACATGGAAGTCGGTGAGGTTAGGGGATTGGCAAGTGATCGAACTGGCTAGATGAATGTTGTGAAAAGAAGTGCACGATCAGGGATTTGGCACCCTTCTTTAATGTGACAGCGTCCAGATTGACTCTATCAGATATGTTTATGTGAAGCTGCAGAATGTGGTGAATGTTTTTGGTATATCAGATAAAGCCAGGATTGCAGAGGCTTGAATGATGAGTGAATGGAAGAGTGCCCATTGAATTGGGCAAACTTGGGCAGCCTGCATGTTTTTGCTCCTCACCCTGCCCTTGGGTAGGAAAGGAGGTCCGGATGATGATGATGATGAAGAAGTAGGGAAAAGATAAAGATGTATTTTCCTTGAAGATTGTGGAGACTGCAGAATCAGAATGTCAAGAATGCATATCATTCTGAGATGTGATGATCAGAATACGAAGGAGTACAAAGGAAAGCAAGCAGCAATAGACCTGTTGTGGAACCAAGTAAGTGGTGTTAGGGATCAGTGGATCACACTAAGATGTGGCCATCTTGAGGTTACAGTAACTTGTGACTGGGCAAAGGGACCATATGGATACAGTATACTGTGGTTGATGTTGTGACCTCAAGTTCATCTGGATGGGAACACAGTGGACTGCAGGAAACCAGCCACTTCAGCAGGGCACTCCCAGAAATCTTTTAGTGAGGTTATGTAGAAGGATTGGTTGTGTTGTGAGAGTGAGGTGCACAAAGTGCAGGTACCATGGGCCAAACCATGCTACTTAATTAGGTCAGGATTTGCATCTCTGATGCTGGGAGAGAAGAGAGTTTTTATTGTTGCTATGGCAGCAGTCTCATTACAGTGGATACCAGGATTGGAGATGTAAAAACCATTGCAGGCCAGCAGCAAAGAGATGATCATTTATGTCATGGATAAGTTGTACATAGGGTATGAATTGAATGTAAGAGAGGAGGGAAAGGGAAGACAGAAGCTAAAAGTGGATTGGATGATGGATGGATGGAGCTAAAATCGGGGGTGTGGGGGACAAAGCTCCCAAATTATGGTAAGCAAGGTTCAGTTAGGCTGTACTCGTATCCTTATGTTTCCTGTAGGAGAACTTTAATGTACATACAGATGTGCTGGCAGTGGCAGCTGCACATGTGCACTAGGGAGAAGGAGACTTTTCTGCCTGGGAAAACTTTGTGCATCCGACACTGTGGTACCTCTGCATAAAGGGCTGGGTCTGGAGAATGTCAGAATCCTTAGATGTTTTGACAACATCATGTAGTCCAGATAGAATCCATATCCAGCACAAGGAGAGCTCCTCAGGGTAGCCTACGGAAGCAAATGAGGAAGGCAAGGGTGGCAGCCATCAGTATGCATCTTGAAGAATCCTTGATACAATGAGTTATCCATATCCAAGAAGATCTGTAGCTATGTCAGCCGGGATGCAGCAGAAGGGCAAGGAAACTTGGTGGCAAGGGGAAAGAGTGAGTGCATGAAACTTGAGCATAAAATTCAGCTCCAGGCAAAGGGTGAAGAGTGCACCACATCTGATTCTTCTTGGAGGAAAACCACAACGATGGAACAAAAGGAATGAAGGGTGGTGTGATGTGCATTGCATTGGACATCTAACCAAATTATAGATGGAATAGCCATGTAAGATTCTACTCGAACACCATGGGCTGCCCTGTCACTACCCCAGTGCGCCCCTGCAGTACCCTTCAGAATATAATGCCTCTGGTATGAAGTCCAAAAACACTGAGTATCAAAATTTAGATGATGGCCATCAACAAACAAGCAAAGAAAAGTGTAATGGATGAACAGTCCTAGAGATATACCAGCAAGATGGACTTTGGGGAGTGCAGGATGCAACTGTGTAAAGCACATACTTGTACTAGTGCTTTTCTTCATGTTAACAGTGAGACTCCAGTCTGCAGCCCAAGAAGCTGAGTCGTCCACAACTCACTAGAGGCAAATATGAGCTTCAATCGGAGAGGCAGCACAGAAATGGAGCACATCATCTGCATGGACAAGGATAGACTCCAGGAGATAACTCAAAAAATGAAAAGAGTGTTGACTGAACCTTGAGATACCGTGTTCATGATTGGGGTAGAAGATATGAGTAACCCTGAAATAATGTTCAGACTACAGTTTTAATTTCCATGAGAATGGAGTGGGTTACATCTCATCAAAGTTTGTATGATGATTTAGTGAATACAGGAAAAGTTCCTGTTTTCATGGAGTGGTTATTTCAGTCTGATTTGAGCCTTGATAAAAAACAGAGGCTTGAGTGTTGCAGCTGTGGGAGGCTTACATAAAGGAGTGTTAGTTGTCAACTTTGACCTGTGGATGTGAGACTATGGTGTGGTATGAAAATGAAAAGTCGAGAAAGAGAGCAGTGAAGATGAGACTGCAGAGGATTGTATGTGGAGTACAGAGAGTGGATAGGATATGGAATAATGTGATTCATGAAAGATGCAGAGTGAGGAAGTCTGTGGACACCAGAATCGAAGAGAGTCTACCGAGTTGGTTCGATGATGTGGAGAGAATGGATGACAATAGAGTGATGAAAAAGGTATAGCTGAGCGAATTTGAAGGAGGCAGAAGGCAAAGTAGGCCAAGAAGAAGGTGGAGGGATGTGGTGGATGAGTGTGTGAGGAGGAGAGGTATGGAAGTTGGTGAGACTAAGGGACTGACAAGAGACTGAGCTGGCTGGGTGAATTTTGTGTGGAGAAGTGCATTACCAGGGATTTGGCACCCTTTTTTAATGTGACAGTGGTCGGATAGGTATATGTGTGAAGCAACAGAATGTGAATTTTTTTTTGGCCCATCTGATGGAGCCAGGATTCCATGGGCCTAAATGATGAGGGAATGGAGGAGTGGCCCAGTTGGGCAAACTTAGGCTTATGGATTTTGCTACTCCTTACCCTGCCCTAGGGTGGGAAAGGAGGTCCGGACGGACACACACACACACACACACACACAGTTGGACTAGTAGACTGTCTATCTGTCTATTGCCAGACACCAAAATCCCGCAAGGAGTGACCATTTGATTTTGAGTTATTAGTTTTACGGGGAGGGGCACTAACCCTTCACCAATCCACTTGTTGACACGTAGGGAGCACGTATGGTTTGGTTATATGGTTACCACCCAGCGTTGTAAATGGTTTCATGGCTTACAGGAAACCATTTGGCTTGTCACTCAATGTAAAGCCACCTGTAAAGGAAAGAAAAGCAATAAGAAGTGACAGGGAAGATGGGAGAAATAGGAAGAGAGGAGGGCAGGCACAGAAAAAGAATGATAAAGGCTAAGAAAGAAGTAGGCAGCACTACATCAAGTGAGTGGATGACAGTTGTCATTTATTTTAACTAGGTGATTTTTATCCTTTTCCAGCTTATTTCCCATTGCTCAGTGGCAGACTAAGACAATACACAGTGGCTCTTCCTATTGCACATCTTCGTGTTTAGATCCATATTCTAGTGTTAATGTTTTATTACAGTTAAACATTCAAGACGGAAAGACTGTAATTTTATGTCTTGCTTTATTCGGATAGAGTATAGGTATGATTATGAAAGGTACAGGCTTTTTTTTATTACACTGCAGCGGGTTCTGGTAACTTGCAAAGTTTGAGTTGGTAAAACTGGTACATCTGTTTGGCTTTAACGTGAGAAAACAGTTGTACAGTAATTTTACCTTCCTAAACAGGCTGGAGAATGTACTAATGCCTTTGTTTAGCATTTCATAATTTATGTCCGTCGTGCAATGCATTTTGGATGGTCTACATGGCTGTATTTTTTATTATGTGGTACCTAAATATTTATTTTTGGTTGACCAGCGGATAGACTGGGGTTATTATCTTTCAATTTTTGTAATAACACTTCAGACCTCGGAAGCTATCCTCAAATAAAATCGTCTGCTTGATACCCGATGTATCAGGATTAACCCATTTTAACTGATGTATTAGATACTAGTTGTCACACTTCTTAATATGAACTAAAAACTTTCAATTAAACAACAATAAATATTTCAGTTTAAGTCATATGAAACGTTCATAACATTGCCCGCATATTAAGTTTAGGCTCGTGATTCTTGGGCTCAGGCGTCCGCACTGCACTGTAAACACTGTGGGTCTACGTTAAAGGTAAGAGTTAACGTTCTGCAGAGGTGCCCCAGGTATTTATTTTGGCAATTTTTTTATTAAGTTGTCCCATGAATATATATTGTGGCAATCCAGTCATTTGAATTCACTAAGTCCTTGTGTTGCTTATACATGTTTTTTTTTTTTAGGCTGTGTGGTGTAATTTGTGTTTTGTCAGTAGTATAATGTTCAGCGATGTATGCATAGGTGGAGGGAGAACACATTCAGTTTGCAAAAGTTGACCAGTGAACTAAATGCCTACCCAGTATTACAAGTGAAGAAGGGCTGATTCTTGTTCCTGTGATGCAATGCTCGTTTCACTTGAAACTGTCCAAGATTTGACAGAATTTGTACATTCAAATTAATGTGAATGGAGAAGCAAGGATATTGTTTTATTATTGTGTAGCCTTGGATTGTTGATATTCGGAATTGAGTCAATACATTGCAGCATTCTAATGTTTGGACTTCTCGGTAGCACTCATTAGTTGTGTGTGTGTATTTTTACAGTAAACTGTAACATGATTATCATAGTGATCAAAAAAAGAAGAAAAAAAAATTGAAAATGGAGTGATAGCTGTAAAAAGTTGTGAAAATAAGTATGGTGAATTTCAAGCCATTACTTACACAGCCTCATCAGTTATACGGTACGCAGATGAGCTTCCCGCAATTTTGAGCTTTCAGGTTGATTTGTATTGAGATCAGTTTGTTATCAGTTGTTTTGCTTATACTAACCTAACCTAACAGCCTAGCCTCATCTTACCTGATTTAACAGTCTAATATAACCTAACAAGGTGACCAGGGGATGGATGGGAGGTGGTGACCAGATCAGTAGGGAATTGGTCTGTAGTCCTGATGAACCCAGGTTTGAATCCCTGCTGGGGTAGGGAACAGTTTAAGGGTTTGAATTTCATTAAACCAGACTTTACCGATCCATCAGACGACCCACAGACATACAGTATAAAAATACCCCTGCTAATACCAATACACCAGTCCTGTATGAGATGACTTTAGCATGTATACATATGGATGGTGATGTTAGTGCTGTAATGCTGACATGGAGGTGTATGGACGTACTGGGTAGGAGAACTAGTGGACCTTGGTAACAGGCTGTGAGGCCTGAGCCCAGAGTTGGCTGCATTTAAAAAAATCTATCTATCTATCTATCTATTGCCAGACGCCTCAATCCCGTTTGGGGTGGCCACAAACAAATCGCCTCCAAGTCGCCTTGTCCCCCGCCATTTCACTCCCCTGCTCCCAACTCACACCCCCCTCTCTCATATACCTCTCCACCCCATCTCTCCATCTCATCCTCGGCCTCCCCCTCCCTCTTTCCCCCTCCACCTCACTCACATACACTCTCTTCGTCAGTCTTTCACCCTCCATCCTCTCCACATGGCCAAACCACCTCAGTGTGTTCCTCATAACGCTTCCTATCACATCCACATCAACACCACAACGCTCCTTTATATCCTCATTCGTCAGCCTGTCTCTCCATGTGACTCCACAGGCTCCTCTTAAATAACTCATTTCCACGGCTCTCACTCTTGACTTGTGTCCTTCCAACAACGTCCAAGCTTCACTTCCGTACGTTAGAGTTGGTATCACAATACTGTCATGTAGTAACTTTTTCACTTCCATGCTCACTTCCCTGTTTCTTATCACTGCTTTCAAAGAACCAGCAACCTTTCTTCCCTGCTGTACCCTTTCAAGCACTTCACCCTCCAAACCTCCATCCTTACTCATCACACTACCCAAGTACTTAAACGTACAATACTCACATTTTCCAATTCCTCACCATCCAACCTCGCTGTACATTCACTGACTTCACCTCTCTCAAAGACCATCACTTTACTCTTCCCTACATTCACCTTTAGATTCCGTTTCTTACACACTCTCTCAAACTCATCCACCAAGCCTTGCAGCTCCCCTTCGTCTTCACTCAACAACACAGTATCATCTGCAAACAACAGTACAGGGAGTTTCCAAACACTATCCTCTCTCACCAGGGCCACTCCAACATCCACTACCCTACCTTGTACCTCTTTTATTACCCCATCCATGTACAGATTGAACAACCATGGAGACATGACACATCCCTGTTTCAACCCAACTTTCAAAGAGAAAAATTCACTTAGTTCCCCATCCACACGCACTGCAGCCTTCGCACCATCGTACATACTCTTCACAGCATTCAACAACTTCCCATCTATTCCATATATTCTTAACACTTTCCACAATCCTAGTCTATCCACCCTGTCATATGCTTTCTCCAAATCCATGAAAGCCACATACAACTTCTTTCCCTTCTCTAGAAACTTTTCCACTAAAGATCTGAGAATGAATATCTGATCTACACAACCTCTTCCCTTCCTAAAGCCTCCCTGTTCTTCTCCAACTAATTTCTCTGTTCTTTCTCTAACTCTGTCAATAAGTATCCTACCATATACTTTTCCTATTATACTAAGAAGACAAATGCCCCTATGATTACCACACACTTCTTTTTCCCCTTTTCCTTTGTACAAGGGAATAATTATACCTGACTTCCAATCCTCCGGGACTCTACCTTCCTCCCAGGCCAATCTGCACATCTTCCACATCCATTCTACTACTATCTCTCCCCCATGCTTCAGCATTTCACCACACACTCCATCAATTCCAGGGGCTTTCCCTGATTTAACTTTCTTCATTGCTTCCACAACTTCTATCCTACTGATTTCTTCCTGTCTTCTCACCTCCCTCCTTCTTCCAGCCATTCCCCAGCCACTTATACTCGCATTACTTCCATCCTCCACGTTCAGCAATTCCTTAAAGTGTTCTCTCCATCTGCTCACTTTTTCTCCCTTCTCCACTAGTAATCTACCATTTTTATCTTTCACTCCCCTGCTAACTCCACTTCCACCCTGTCTTACTCTTTTCACCTCTTTCCAGAACATTTTCTTACAGTCCCTCCACTTTACACTCAAATTCCTTCCAAATTCCTCATCCACTCTCTTCTTACTCTCTCTTACTAATCTTTTCACCTCTCTCTTTCTTTCTACATATAACTCTCTCTTCCACCTCTCAACTTCTTCCATGCCCCTATTTCTCATCCATTCATTGTATGCCTTCTTCTTTTGTGCCACAGCCCGTTTCACCTCTTCAGTCCACCACGCTGTTCCTTGCACCCCCCTCCGTCTTCTCTTCCTTCCACACACCACATCACATGCTGCACATATTTCTTCTGTAAATATTCTACACACACCTTCCACGTCCCCCATCTGCTCCAACTCATATTTGCCCAATCGTTCCTCCACTTCTCTCTTATACTCTGCCTTTTTCTCATCCTCTTGTAACCTTTCCACTCTCCTTGCAACTACTTCCTCTCGTCTTTCCCTTTTTCTATTCCTCCATCTTACTTGAACTTTAACTCTGGCCACCACCAAGTAGTGGTCAGAAAGTCCACTCCCCCAACCTCTATAAACTCTTGCATCCAATATACATCTTCGCATCCTTTCATCCACACACACATAATCAATCATTGCCTTCCTTTCACTCAATTCACCACCCACCCTTCTCATCACTCGCCATGTATACCTGTGGATCATTTTATGCCTGAAGAAGGTATTGGCTATCACCAACCCCCTCCCAGCACAAATGTCCACTAACGCACTCCCATTCTCATCTATCTCAGCAGGCACACCCCACTCACCAACTATTCCATCCACTTTCACATTCCCAACTTTACCATTCATATCATCAATCAAAAACACTCTATCATTCCTTCCAAACTTTTCCATGCACACTTCTACATTTGTCCAGAACTCTTCTCTCACTCTTCTAGCACGATCTTGCGTTGGCGCATACACACACACAATCGCCCACATTTGTATTCCAACTTTCAACTTTACCCACACAATCCTTGATCCAACTGATCCATACTGTCTTATGCTCCTCTTCCATCTTTTACTCACAACTATACATACTCCTTCCTTTGCCCTCTCATTCTCACCTACTCCTGCACATATACCCCATCCATACTCCCATTCTCTCACACTTTCTCCTCTCCATTTTGTTTCAGTTATTCCACATACATCCACTTTCGCATCCTCAAGCACCTGGACAATCTCTCTCTCTTTCACCTCATCATTTGCTCCCCTTACATTCCACGTTCCAATTGCAATGTCCTTTGTCCGGTCCTTGGTCGTCAACGTTTGGTCAGTCCTTGTCCGAGGCTTATTGTTTGTTTTTTTAGTTGGTTGTTTTCCGGGGAGGGGCACCAACCCTCCGCCAACCCTTTTAGTCGCCTTTTACGACAAGCAGGGATACTGGGGGAGTATTCTTGACAAACCCCCCTACCCCCAGGGAGATACAGTATAAGGAAATATAGTAGAGCCATTGAAATCCATTTCAGAACGGTGTTCCTTTTTTTTTTCTCTCCCATTGTTTCTGTGTGTTTAGTATCTACAGTATTAAATACCATAGCCAACTGGGATTACACAGAGTTGTAAGTGGACGATTTACTGTAATTTATTGTTAGGAAGTGGTTAGGATTACGGCAGCTGTAATTATACACATACACTCATGGACCACGATTACAGCACTTACAGAGCTTTTATACATATAATGAATGCTAGAGTTAGTAAAATATGTTAGGTTAATACTGCTGCAATTCATCTTAAACCACTAGAATTTAGCATTTATGTTTGGTGGTTCAGTTAGGTTAGAAATAGGTTAGGTTACGGCTGCTGTAATCATAGTCCGTGAGTGTAGGTTATGGCTGCCAGTATCATAGTTTTAGAGTGTATACTTATGGCTGCCGTAATCCTGACCATGGCCATATTGTTATGTTGATCACTGTTAACCACTTGCATATGATGAATTTTATAGTTTATTCTTGCTACTTTCAGACAGCTTTATTCAGCTTGGAAGAGTTTTCTAACTGGATATTATATAGTGCTTTAATTATGGTAATCCCTTCTTAACTAGATATCATTCTTAAATTGAGTAAAAATTGGTAGCAAGCATAAACTGAACATACAGTATGTGATTAGATTCTAGGGGTCAATTAATTTAACTAATATTAAATAGTTTTACATTATGGGAGGTGGGGGGAATATTGGGCCAAAGATAATTTTTTTTAGAGGTGGCACGGGGCATAAAAGTTAACAACACAATCTAGGTGGATGAGGTACGTTGGACTCTGCGTGGTTGATTACACACTTTGAAGAATGCATCCAACTAACTAGGCATTTTTGTCTTTCTTTGTAGGTGTTAAAAGTGTAAAAGAGGTGGAGTTACATATGGAGGTGTCTTGGATAATGCCAGACTTGTAACAAAGGGATGATGATGATGCAGCAGCACTTACCCAGTGGGGAGGAGTTTAAGTATGACCGCAAGAGGAAATACAAAGATGGCAAGGAGGAAACAAAAAAGGTAGTAAGTACTGCAGTTGAATTTGCCAGCTGAGTATAGCTGATCAGATTATGTAGAGAGTACAGGTAGCCTAATTAAGTTTTGCGAGAGTATATATTGTATACCAGTACGGTATTTTATCGAAATAATTTTTCATGTTTTTGACTCTGAACACTAACTTATTAGTCCATTCCCAAAGACCCAGCAGTCACTGTGTGTCAGACATATTCATTTAGAGAATACTGTATAGCTATTTTATTAATAAACATGAAATGTCTTTACTTTGCATAAATGTATTTTCTACTTGAATCTTGAGTAGAGACCATGTCATCATCATCATCTTCGTTTTTTGTCTTTCTCTTCCCATATTCAAACTGGGGTTGGATGTGCGATGGCTTTTCTCCTGGATTAAATCTTCTCCAATACCCAGTTTTTCCATATCTTGCATTACAACACTTTTCCAGGTCTTCTTGACGGTCGATGTCCCATCACCTCCAGTTCCTCTGTTATTCTCACACAGCTGCCCTCCTCATTCCTCCTCACGTGACCAAACCATCTGAGCCGCCTCTGCCTCAAGATGATATTGAGATCCTTCACCCAGCATCTTCTGGCTACCTCCTCACTCAAAACTCTGTCCTCCCATCTCACTCCTTCCATGTATCTTAACTTTCTACGATAAGTACTCCTCAGAACATTCATCAGTCTATCTGTCAAAGCCTGTTTCAGCACCATATATCAATTCTGGTCCAATGCAGGCCTCATATGTTTTACTTCTGTGTCTCAGTGGTATGTGTTTGTTGACCAGTAGGCTAGATATTTCCTTCCACTTTAACCATGCTGACACCACTCTTGTTCTAACTGATCTCTCCACCCCTGTTGCACAGTCCAATACATCGCCTAGATAGCAGAACTGCTGCACTTCCTGTAGTGTGCTCCCATTCACCTCTAGCTCATCCTCAGCTTCATCTCCCTCCACCTCTCTTCTTGTGCAGGCTGGGCAGCGGAAATTTTGCACTCCTCTCAAATTCTGCAGACCTGAACACCTATGGTACCACTTATTACACTTCGTGCACAACATTGAGTTCACTCCTACTCCTCTGCCACAGCATCCATGTGGCCATTTTCCTGACTGAGTTCTTTCTACTGGTTTCTTGCCTGTCACCATTACCTTTGTCTTATCCATATTTATTTTCATTCGTCTCTTCTCCATTCCATTTTTCCATCAATTATACATTTCCACCACTTCTTCCTTAGTCTCCACTGTCAGCACTAGGTCATCAGCATACAAACAGCAATTCTTATGGGCCTTTTCCCCTACATTACAGTGTTGTCTCTTCCATTACTGTGTTGAACAGCAGTGGACTGAGTGCTGAACCTTGATGTACCCCAACTCCATGTCATCAATCATGTCATTATTTTCAGTGTTAACTGAAAGTTCAGCATTTTCTAGCAGATCAGCGGCCATCATGGAGAAGTGTGACTTGTGTCTTATCATTTCATATTGTACCATATAATAGCTACAATTTTTTTTGTTTTTTTTCACAAGATATTTTGAACCATGTCCTCTCTGCAGATCATTCATAGCATTATGATAAGCATGAGTTGCACCCCACTTATTTCCTTCATACAGACTTAGGCTAATTGATAATAGTAATAAACAGAACTACGCTGTCAGTAGTGGTAGTTTGCATCATGTTGATTAGAAAATAGTTTTGCCTTATCATGCACTGACTCATCCCCTTGTCTACAGATCTCTGGATGGTACTATGAGAAACGTGAGCTACGCCATACTCCAAGCATCATAGCAGGTTTGAGTTGGGAGGAAGAGGTGCAGTACCGACGAGAGGGAGCGCGTTTCATCCTCCAGGTGATGTACTGTTGCTGATTGCATTTTGATATGTACTGTACCGGTAGTAGGCACCCTTCAGATGGTAGATAAGCTGGTTACTGTTGACCCTGGTAGGTACTGCATGAGATTGAAGTCCCTACTATGGCAGTGAACTTGATAACTCGCCACACAGTCTGCTTTGGCAGGAAGTATTCATCAGTGAGTTCTATCTATCTATCTATTGCCAGACGCCTCAATCCCGTTTGGGGTGGCCACAAACAAATCGCCTCCAAGTTGCCCTGTCCCCCGCCATTTCACTGCCATGCTCCCAACTCACACCCCCCTCTCTCATATACCTCTCCACCCCATCCCTCCATCTCATCCTCGGCCTCCCCCTCCCTCTTCCCCCCTCCACCTCACTCACATACACTCTCTTCGTCAGTCTTTCACCCTCCATCCTCTCCACATGGCCAAACCACCTCAGTGGGTTTCTCATAACGCTTCCTATCACATCCACATCCACACCACAACGCTCCTTTATATCTTCATTCCTCAGCCTGTCTCTCCACGTGGCTCCACAGGCTCCTCTTAAATAACTCATTTCCACTGCTCTCACTCTTGACTTGTGTCCTTCCAACAATGTCCAAGCTTCACTTCCGTACGTTAGAGTTGGTATCACAATACTGTCATGTAGTAACTTTTTCACTTCCATGCTCACTTCCCTGTTTCTTATCACTGCTTTCAAAGAACCAGCAACCTTTCTTCCCTGCTGTACCCTTTCAAGCACTTCACCCTCCAAACCTCCATCCTTACTCATCACACTACCCAAGTACTTAAACGTACTCACATTTTCCAATTCCTCACCATCCAACCTCGCTGTACATTCACTAACCTCACCTCTCTCAAAGACCATCACTTTACTCTTCCCTACATTCACCTTTAGATTCCATTTGTTATACACTCTCCCAAACTCATCCACCAAGCCTTGCAGCTCCCCTTCGTCTTCACTCAACAACACAGTATCATCTGCAAACAACAGTACAGGGAGTTTCCAAACACTATCCTCTCTCACCAGGGCCACTCCAACATCCACTACCCTACCTTGTACCTCTTTTATTACCCCATCCATGTACAGATTGAACAACCATGGAGACATGACACATCCCTGTTTCAACCCAACTTTCAAATAGAAAAATTCACTTAGTTCACCATCCACACGCACTGCAGCCTTCGCACCATCGTACATACTCTTCACAGCATTCGACAACTTCCCATCTACTCCATATATTCTTAACACTTTCCACAATCCTTGTCTATCCACCCTGTCATATGCTTTCTCCAAATCCATGAAAGCCGCATACAACTTCTTTCCCTTCTCTAGAAACTTTTCCACTAAAGATCTAAGAATGAATATCTGATCTACACAACCTCTTCCCTTCCTAAAGCCTCCCTGTTCTTCTCCAACTAATTTCTCTGTTCTTTCTCTAACTCTGTCAATAAGTATCCTACCATACACTTTTCCTATTATACTAAGAAGACAAATACCCCTATGATTACCACACACTTCTTTTTCCCCTTTTCCTTTGTACAAGGGAATAATTACACCTGACTTCCAATCCTCTGGGACTCTACCTTCCTCCCAGGCCAATCTGCACATCTTCCACATCCATTCTACTACTATCTCTTCCCCATGCTTCAGCATTTCACCACACACTCCGTCAATTCCTGGGGCTTTCCCCGATTTAACTTTCTTCATTGCTTCCACAACTTCTATCCTACTGATTTCTTCCTGTCTTCTCACCGCCCTCCTTCTCCCAGCCATTCCCCAGCCACTTATACTCGCATTACTTCCATCCTTTACGTTCAACAATTCCTTAAAGTATTCTCTCCATCTGTTCACTTTTTCTCCCTTCTCCACTAGTAATCTACCACTTTTATCTTTCACTCCCCTGCTTACTTCACTTCCACCCTGTCTTACTCTTTTCACTTCTCTCCAGAACATTTTCTTACAGTCCCTCCACTTTACACTCAAATTCCTTCCAAATTCCTCATCCACTCTCTTCTTACTCTCTCTTACTAATCTTTTCACCTCTTTCTTTCTTTCCACATATAACTCTCTCTTCCGCCTCTCAACTTCTTCCACACCCCTATTTCTCATCCATTCATTGTATGCTTTCTTCTTTTGTGCCACAGCCTGTCTCACCTCTTCAGTCCACCACGCTGTTCCTTGCTCCCCCCTCCGTCTTCTCTTCCTTCCACACATCACATCACATGCTGCACATATTTCTTCTGTTAATATTGTTACGGAACAGAGAAAGATAACGTACACTTTCAGTGAGAATGCTAAAAATCACTACTGTCCCGTAAAGTTCCAGGTTCAAAACAAAAGAGTTAGGTAAAATTACAAGTTAAAGTTTAATGCTTAAATTAACAACAAAACATTCAGGACTCATAAGGATAATGTAATGGCAAAAACAGGTTAAATATATGGTTAACTGCAATAGCCTCTATTAACACGAAATTAGCAAGAGTAAATTTATCTAAGTCAGCCCTGATAAAATGAGATACCAGATAATACTCAGTGAATGCCAGATAAATAATTACAGATACAAACTATTATCAAAAATAACTGACACAACCCAACATTAATCAAAACCTCACTAGGCCTAAGAATTAACCTTATGCTACACAGTACAAGAAAAAATACAACAACAGTTATACTCAAATTACACACAGCTGCTAGATGTTTGGAGATTTCTTGAGCACTCACAATAATAATAATTGTACAGGGGAGGACAGAGATGTGAACAAAATGAGGAGCAGATCTAAGTGGCAATGATGCAGAGACTGAGCTCATTATATAGGGGCCAGCAGAGCCTGATACAACTTGTAAGCAGGACGCGCAAATGAAGCCATGGGGACAAAGAGCTGATAATCCCGCTCTAAGCAACAGAGAGAACGACTTACTCTACTATAACGGTAGAAGGGGGGAACTGAGGCAGAACACGCTCGTGATCAAACATGCAGCATACTGAGCGTTAAAATTACACAAAGGATGATGAAATCATAGGCTATGTAACACCTCCCCACAAAGAAAAAGAAATTTACAAAGGAAATTTCTTATTACTCTAAAACAATCTGTCTAAAGTCTAGATAAGCAATCTGCAATAACATTTTCTTTCCCCTTGACATGTTGTATGTCTAATGAATACTCCTGAAGAAGTAGACTCCATCTTGTCAATCTCTGATTTTTATCTTTAAACTTACTAAGGAATTTCAGTGGGTTATGATCGGTATAAATGACTATGGGGTCAAAACCAGAACACAAATAAAATGAAAAATGCTGTAAACCCAAAATCAAGGCCAAAAGCTCTTTCTCAATAGTGGAGTAGTTCTTTTGAGGTGGAGTGAACTTCTTACTGTAGTAAGATACAGGATGTTCAATACCCTGATCATCCTCTTGCAGCAAAACAGCCCCAGCTCCTGTATCACTTGCATCAACAGCCATCTTAAAAGGCTTAGCAAAATTTGGAGTAGCGAGCACTGGCTGACTTAATAGAATAGCTTTAAGTTTGTTGAAAGAGGATTCACAGTTATCGGTCCAGACAAATTTAACTCCCTTTTTCAGTAGGTCTGTAAGTGGTGATACAAGAATAGAAAAGTTAAGAACAAATCTCCTGTAATAACCTACCATTCCCAAAAATCTTTGTAGCTCTTTCCTACTTTTAGGTCTGGGAAGATCACTTATAACCTGAACCTTAGCTCCTGGTGGTGCAACATGTCCATCACCAATTACATACCCAAGGTACTGAACTTCAGCTTGACCAAACTCACACTTTGATAAATTAGCTACAAGATTAGCATGAACTAAACGGTCAAGAAAATTACTGACATGGCATAGGTGATCTTTCCAGTTGTCACTGAAGATTAATACATCATCAATATATATCAACACACCCTGCCAAACCCTCTGTTACAACATTCATGAGCTTCTGAAATGTGGCTGGTGCATTCTTCATACCATACGGCATTACAGAACATGCAAAAACCTTTCCTAGTGTTACAAAACATGAGATCTCCCTAGCACGTTCAGTCATAGGTACTTGCCAGTATCCCTTTAACAAATCAAACTTACTTATGTACCTAGCCTTTCCGATCTTGTCTATGCAATCTTCCACACGAGGGAGAGGGTAAGTGTCTGTTTTGGTTATCTGATTAACACGTCTGTAGTCAATGCAAAGCCGCTGTGACCCACCTGGCTTAGGGACCAGAGTGACAGGAGAACTCCACTCGCTCTGACAGGGCTCAATCATCTTGTGGTCCAACAGGTAGCCAAGCTCCTTCTGGATGAGAGGAACTTTCACTGGGTTCACACGGTAAGGAGGCAATTTAATTGGCTTTGCGTCTCCAACATCGACATCATGCATCAACACAGTGGTTCTTCCTGGAGTAGCACGGAACACTTGCGGGTACTCCTGCAGTAATGCCGAAAACTCCTGCCTTTCCTTAGGAGGTAGATGAGAAAGCTTAGTCTGGAGATCATTCATGATATCAGGATTCTTCCCCAAACTATCACTCAGGCTCATGCTGCATGGGAGAACTTCACTTGTAGACTCGGGTGGAACAGCTACAGTGCAGACTGGATTATTTTCGTCCCGCCTGTGATATAACTTTAGCATGTTGATGTGACATAGTTGCTTGCTCTTTCTATGATCTGGTGTGGCGATGACATAGTTGACATCACTGAGTTTCTTCTCCACGAAATAAGGACCACTAAACTTGGCTTGAAGAGGTTGCCCATGAACTGGTAGCAGAATCAAAACCTGATCTCCTGGCTGAAAGTGGCGTAACCTGGACTTCTTATCATACCAAGTCTTCATCTTCTCCTGAGCAGCTCCTAAATTCTCTCTCGCCAGCTGTAAAGCAGTGGACAGCCGTTCTTTGAACTTCATCACATACTCCAGCAGGTTGACGTCATCTTCCTCCGACAGCCAGCATTCCTTGAGTAACTTAAGGGGTCCTCTTACTTCATGGCCAAACAGTAGTTCAAAAGGTGAGAAGCCCAGTGATTCATTTGGAGATTCTCTTGCGGCAAACACAACGAATGGAAGACCTTTATCCCAGTCTTTCTGATGTTCCAAACAGTATTTCTTGAGCATCGATTTGAGTGTTTGATGATATCTCTCCAACGCTCCTTGGGTCTGGGGATGGTAAGCTGAAGACGTGATCTGGGTGATGCCCAACTCTTTCAGAGACTGCTTGAAAACGTTTGACATGAAATTACTTCCCCGGTCTGACTGTACCTCCTTGGGCAGACCAAACTTTGTGAAGAACCCTAGCATTTCCTTAACCACGTTCTTTGCTGAGATATTTCTAAGTGGAATGGCTTCAGGATAACGAGTAGCCATATCAATCAGGGTCAACACATAAGAAAATCCTGAAGAAGTCTTAGGAAGAGGGCCCACAATATCCACCAACACACGGGTGAAAGGCGCCTCAAAAGGAGGAATGGGAACTAGAGGTGCAACCTTTTCGGTCTGATTACACTTCCCCACAACTTGACAGGTGTGACAAGACTTACAATACCAGGAAACATCCCTGAAGATACCTGGCCAGTAGAAGTGTTTCAAAATGCGTGCCACAGTCTTCCTCACTCCAAGGTGTCCTGCCAAACTGGAATCATGAGCCACTCTAATGATATCCTGCCTACAAACACGAGGGATGACAACTTGATGTACAACCTCCCATTCACAGTCGGCTGATGCTGTTGGGGGTCTCCACTTCCTCATAAGTACTCCTGACTTTACATAATAACAAGTAGAAGCACCGGCTGACTCTTCTTCACTGCAAGCAGAGTTAGCTAGACCTTTCAACTCAGGGTCAGCAACCTGCAACTCAACCAACTCTTGACGAGACAAATTATCAACACTACGGGGTACTGCCTCATCTGGTGAGTGGTCCAAATTAGCAAGAAAAGTGTCAGCTAGGATAACATCATCATCATCATTATCCTCTAAATCACCAGTAACTTTAGACTTAGCCCTAGTGACAGCACATGCAGGGAACACATCAGGGACATCACAATCCTGGGACGCAGCCACTGGCTCACTAGACAACTGAGGAGCTGGACACACTTGACTTCCACCAATATCATTTCCAAGTAAGAAAGTTACACCTGACATTGGGAGTGTCTCAACCAACCCAACCATAACAGAACCATTAACAAAACCAGACTCTAAATTCACTCTGCACAGAGGAACAGAGAAGTAATTATTCCCTACACCTTGTAAGATTACAGTTTCATCAGAGGAATTAAAATTAGAGCCTAGAACACTGGTCAGCATAAGGGATTGGCAAGCACCTGTATCACGATATATTTTAACTGATTTCCTGTCATTACTGTCCAGAGGAGTGACAAAACCATCAGACAGGAAATTAGCACATGAACTCTTGAGAGTGTCACCCACGTTACTGCTCAAAAGAGGAGCTCCATCATGAGAATTTAAGTTACCCCTCAAAGCAGGTTCAGTTAACTCAGTTAAAGAATTCTGGGAACTCTCAAGAGTGGACACTAGACCAATTGACTGAATATTTAAAGACTCCTTTTTGTTCACATCACGCTGTCTCCTGAAACATCTCTCCGTAGTATGACCAAGCTTACTACAATAAGTACATTTACTTTTCTGAAATCTAGAGGTGAAGCTGGTATTTACTTCCTGAGAAACATCATCCTTATTCTCTTTCCTGTTACCTGTACTCTGAGTAGAGGCAACGTACTTACTCTCAGCTTTCCCTTTTTCTCTAGAATATCTCTTGTGAGTGAGAACATACTCATCAGCTAAAACTGCAGCATCAGACAAATTATCTATTCTTTTCTCATCAAGATATAGGCTTACATCTTTATAAATACACCTTTTGAAGTCCTCCAGCAAAATCATCTGCTTAAATTTGTCAAAATCAGAATCCACATTCTTAGAATTTAACCACTGCTCTAACAAATCTTCTTTGATTTTTGCATACTCAACATGGGATTGCTTATCTTGCTTGTAAGTTGTCCTAAATTTTACTCTATAGGCTTCAGGAACAAGCTCATAGGCCTTAAGAATCAAGCTCTTAACTACATCATAATTATCAGACTGATCCTGAGGCAAAGATGCATAAGTCACTTGAGCTTTACCGGTGAGAACAGTTTGAAGGAGTACTGGCCAATACTCCTTAGGCCAATTAAAACCTGTAGCTACCCTCTCAAACAACTGAAAATACTTTGTTAAATCAGATTCATTAAAAGGAGGGACAAGTTTAACATTTTTAGCCACATCAAAATCATCAGAGCTAGATGATCCAGTTCCACCTTGTTTCATGCGATACTCATGGTCTGCCTGAATCCTAGCAATTTCAACTTGTGCCTCAGCCTCCTTAGCTTTTGCCTGAAATTCAGCCTCCTTAGCCTTAGCCTCCTGCAGGGCTAGCTGTAACTTAGCTAATTCAATCTGCGTTTGCTCATTTGGAGGAGTTACATTAAACAAGCTTTTATTAATCATGCCAAGAATTTGATCTTTAGAATGATGAGAGTGAACTGCAATTCCCAATTGTTGAGCAACAAGCTTAAGTTCATTCTTTGTTCTGTTTTCTATATCACACACTGTTTGCACATTTGACAAAAAATCCCTGGCTTCATCAAGTGTAGAAATAGTAGCTATCATGAATATATCACAGTCACAAAATATCAAACAATATCCTTATGATAATATCCTGAATATCCTGGCAGGGTCGCCAAATTTATGTTACGGAACAGAGAAAGATAACGTACACTTTCAGTGAGAATGCTAAAAATCACTACTGTCCCGTAAAGTTCCAGGTTCAAAACAAAAGAGTTAGGTAAAATTAAAAGTTAAAGTTTAATGCTTAAATTAACAACAAAACATTCAGGACTCATAAGGATAATGTAATGGCAAAAACAGGTTAAATATATGGTTAACTGCAATAGCCTCTATTAACACGAAATTAGCAAGAGTAAATTTATCTAAGTCAGCCCTGATAAAATGAGATACCAGATAATACTCAGTGAATGCCAGATAAATAATTACAGATACAAACTATTATCAAAAATAACTGACACAACCCAACATTAATCAAAACCTCACTAGGCCTAAGAATTAACCTTATGCTACACAGTACAAGAAAAATACAACAACAGTTATACTCAAATTACACACAGCTGCTAGATGTTTGGAGATTTCTTGAGCACTCACAATAATAATAATTGTACAGGGGAGGACAGAGATGTGAACAAAATGAGGAGCAGATCTAAGTGGCAATGATGCAGAGACTGAGCTCATTATATAGGGGCCAGCAGAGCCTGATACAACTTGTAAGCAGGACGCGCAAATGAAGCCATGGGGACAAAGAGCTGATAATCCCGCTCTAAGCAACAGAGAGAACGACTTACTCTACTATAACGGTAGAAGGGGGGAACTGAGGCAGAACACGCTCGTGATCAAACATGCAGCATACTGAGCGTTAAAATTACACAAAGGATGATGAAATCATAGGCTATGTAACAATATCTTACACACACCTTCCACGTCTCCCATCTGCTGCAATTCATATTTGCCCAATCGTTCCTCCACTTCTCTCTTATACTCTGCCTTTTTCTCATCCTCTTGTAACCTTTCCACTCTCCTTGCAACTACCCCTTCCTCTCGTCTTTCCCTTCTTCTATTCCTCCATCTTACTTGCATTCTAATTCTGGCCACCACCAAGTAGTGGTCAGAAAGTCCACTCCCCCAACCTCTATACACTCTTGCATCCTTTACACATCTTCGCATCCTTTCATCCACACACACATAATCAATCATTGCCTTCCTTTCATTCAGTTCACCACCCACCCTTCTCATCACTCGCCATGTATACCTGTGGATCATTTTATGCCTGAAGAGGGTATTGGCTATCACCAACCCCCTCCCAGCACAAATGTCCACTAACGCACTCCCATTCTCATCTATCTCAGCAGGCACACCCCACTCACCAACTATTCCATCCACCTTCACATTCCCAACTTTACCATTCATATCCCCAATCAAAAACACTCTCTCATTCCTTCCAAACTTTTCCATGCACACTTCCACATTTGTCCAGAACTCTTCTCTCACTCTTCTACCACGATCTTGCGTTGGCCCATACACACACACAATCGCCCACATTTGTATTCCAACTTTCAACTTTACCCACACAATCCTTGACCCAACTGATCCATACTGTCTTATGCTCCTCTTCCATCTTTTACTCACAAATATACATACTCCTTCCTTTGCCCTCTCATTCTCACCTACTCCTGCACATATACCCCATCCATACTCCCATTCTCTCACACTTTCTCCTCTCCATTTTGTTTCAGTTATTCCACATACATCCACTTTCGCACCCTCAAGCACCTGGACAATCTCTCTCTCTTTCACCTCATCATTCGCTCCTCTTACATTCCATGTACTCATTACCAAGTCCTTTGTCCGGTCCTGGGTCGTCATCAGTTGGTCAGTCCTTGTCCGAGGCTTCTTGTTTGTTTTTTTTAGTTATTGTTTTCCGGGGAGGGCCAAATGTCCAAAAGGAAATTCAGTTGGTTACATATCATATTGCACATCTTAGATTTCTTTTTCCCCAACAGTTTCCAGCAGCTGTTGGGAAATAATGAGCTGGTTTTGACACTTGGTTTAGTTTCCAGTCCAAGTCCATAGAAAACATTAACTACCATGAACATGCCCAGCACAGATCCCTCAAGATGAAGCATGGCATCATTAGTATGCATGTATGATGGCTTCATGTTGATCATGGAGAATGAGAGGGTAGTGTAAGAAAGGTTAAGGAAGTGGAGAGACGAATGGGTACAAGGGTGTGAGTAAACATTAATAAAATTGATGAGGTGTTACCTTGGGTAGGTGACAGCTGTGTCATAGCAGGAGTATGGCCACGTACAGTTTGGCACAAAGGTATGGGAAATAACTTCATTTTGTGCAGTGGTTGCAGTAAGCTGGTACATAAGAGGTGTGATAATGGTGGTATACTGCAAATTAACCTTGATTTTGAGTGTGCATAATGGAAAGCATGTAGAGGGAGACAGGTAGGAAAGGATTATCGTTGCTGCAGAAGCTCAGGAGTGCACAGAGTTTTCATATTTGGGGGACATGATCAGTGCTGGAGATGGGGCTAAAGCTAGATTGGTAGCAAGGATAAGGAGTGTCTGTAAGAAGTTGAATGGAGTTCTGCCACTCATGACATTGAAAGGACTCTCCATCTGTGCTAAGGGGTCACAAGTGTAGTTCTGTATGGTAGTAAGATTTGGGAAGTAAAGGAGGAGGTAATTCATAGGCCCAGATGTATATTGATGAGATCAGGTGGATTTTTATTATGTCCTTGATTGACAGGCCTAGGGGAGGTTAGAATTGCGACTGAAGAGTCATGAGGAAGGACAGGACTTTGAATGGATTAGTGATGTGATGAAAAAGGGTAGCCTAGATTGAAATGGTTTGGGCATGTGGAGAGGGTGGAGGATAACAAACGGATGTGAAGGGTGAGAGGTATGAATGTTTAAAGTAGAGTTGTAAGAGGCAGACCAAAAAAGAATTGGTAGATTACTAGTGGAGAAGGGAGAAAAAGTGAGCAGATGGAGAGAATACTTTAAGGAATTGTTGAACATAGAGGATGGAAGTAATGCGAGTATAAGTGGCTGGGGAATGGCTGGGAGAAGGAGGGAGGTGAGAAGACAGGAAGAAATCAGTAGGATAGAAGTTGTGGAAGCAATGAAGAAAGTTAAATCGGGGAAAACCCCAGGAATTGATGGAGTGTGTGGTGAAATGCTGAAGCATGGGGGAGAGATAGTAGTAGAATGGATGTGGAAGATGTGCAGATTGGCCTGGGAGGAAGGTAGAGTCCCGGAGGATTGGAAGTCAGGTATAATTATTCCCTTGTACAAAGGAAAAGGGGAAAAAGAAGTGTGTGGTAATCATAGGGGCATTTGTCTTCTTAATATAATAGGAAAAGTGTATGGTAGGATACTTATTGACAGAGTTAGAGAAAGAACAGAGAAATTAGGGAGGCTTTAGGAAGGGAAGAGGTTGTGTAGATCAGATATTCATTCTTAGATCTTTAGTGGAAAAGTTTCTAGAGAAGGGAAAGAAGTTGTATGTGGCTTTCATGGATTTGGAGAAAGCATATGACAGGGTGGATAGACAAGGATTGTGGAAAGTGTTAAGAATATATGGAGTAGATGGGAAGTTGTTGAATGTTGTGAAGAGTATGTACGATGGTGCGAAGGCTGCAGTGCGTGTGGATGGGGAACTAAGTGAATTTTTCTCTTTGAAAGTTGGGTTGAAACAGGGATGTGTCATGTCTCCATGGTTGTTCAATCTGTACATGGATGGGGTAATAAAAGAGGTACAAGGTAGGGTAGTGGATGTTGGAGTGGCCCTGGTGAGAGAGGATAGTGTTTGGAAACTCCCTGTACTGTTGTTTGCAGATGATACTGTGTTGTTGAGTGAAGACGAAGGGGAGCCACAAGGCTTGGTGGATGAGTTTGGGAGAGCGTGTAAGAAACGGAATCTAAAGGTAAATGTAGGGAAGAGTAAAGTGATGGTCTTTGAGAGAGGTGAAGTCAGTGAATGTACAGCGAGGTTGGATGGTGAAGATTTGGAAAATGTGAGTACGTTTAAGTACTTGGGTAGTGTGATGAGTAAGGATGGAGGTTTGGAAGGTGAAGTGCGTGAAAGGGTACAGCAGGGAAGAAAGGTTGCTGGTTCTTTGAAAGCAGTGATAAGAAACAGGGAAGTGAGCATGGAAGTGAAAAAGTTACTACATGACAGAATTGTGATACCAACTCTAACAAATGGAAGTGAAGCTTGGACGTTGTTGGAAGGACACAAGTCAAGAGTGAGAGCAGTGGAAATGAGTTATTTAAGAGGAGCCTGTGGAGTCACATGGAGAGACAGGCTGACGAATGAGGATATAAAGGAGCTTTGTGGTGTTGATGTGGATGTAATAGGCAGCGTTATGAGGAACACACTGAGGTGGTTTGGCCATGTGGAGAGGATGGAGGGTGAAAGACTGACGAAGAGAGTGTATGTGAGTGAGGTGGAGGGGGGAAGAGGGAGGGGGAGGCCGAGGATGAGATTGTGGGATGGGGTGGAGAGGTATATGAGAGAGGAGGGTGTGAGTTGGGAGCAGGGCAGTGAAATGGCGGGGGACAGGGCGACTTGGAGGCGATTTGTTTGTGGCCACCCCAAACGGGATTGAGGCGTCTGGCAATAGATAGATAGTTAGATAAGTTCATGTAGTGTGACCTCATGGACCAGGAATTGAGTAGAGGCTGCTGGGGTCCAAGCATTGTGGAGAACCATTAGGTAACCAAACCTGATGATTCAAGCATGGTGTAACCTTTACAAGCAAAAGGGAATGATGTATGTTGCTAGTGTTTTTCCACATGAAATTGACCATTCTCAGGCTGAATGAGAATGTCATGAGTTTTCATGGGATTCAGTTTATAATGGACACTGTTGCCTATAGTAGTATATATCTTTGTTTAGTGCAGAGCCTATTGGTATATGTATAATAATGTGGTTGGTGGGGGCGCTCACCATCCACTCATTCGATGTAGTGCTGCTGTCAGTTATCTGCCCTTTCTTCTCCTCCAAATCTTCTTTCCTTCCATCCTCTTCTGTCTTCCTTTCCTTCATTCTTTCCTTGTCCTTCTGCCTACGGGTAACTTTACACTCCCTCTTCTGTCTTTCTTTCCTTCATTCTTTCCTCTTCCTTCTGCCTTTGGGTGACTGTACACTGAGTGACAAGCCAAATGGTTTCCTGTACACCAAGAAACCATTTCCTATGCTGGGTGGTAACCATATAACCAAATTTTGGCGCCTGGTGGTTTAGTGGGTAATTATTGTGCTCCAATCGGATTGAGCTGGTGAAGGTTCATATCCATGGGGTGGTTGGGGTTGATTGTTCATGTAATGCCACTCAGGGATGAGTGAGGCTGGTCACTCTCATCATAAATGTCAGGACCAACTGGTTAGCCCCGGGCTCCTACGCTCCTCATGGGGCAATGTAGGATTGGATGATGGATGGATGGATGACATGATAGATTAAATATAAATATACCCTGGAAGACAAAGCATTATTTTAGGAGACTGTCAACATCAAGTGTGAAGAAATATAAAAATTAACGAGATACCGTACGTTAACATTTGTAAGGCACAGAACTGGTTGGCTAATCTATGGAAAGGTGTTAGTTAAAACTGGAAAATTTATGGATAGCTGGAGTTGTACAATTTTTGACATGGAGTTAATAGCTAAAGACAGTATCAGCAGATCTTCCATTATTTTAAGGAGAAAAAAAAATTCTCTCTCTCTCTCTCTCTCTCTCTCTCTCTCATGTATTTAACCAGTTTGATGTTAATTTTTCTTTGCAGGTGGGGAATAAGATGGGGCTGCGGTATGAGACAATGGCCACAGGAGTTGTCTACTTCCATCGATTTTATATGGTTCACACTTTCCAAGCTTTCCCCAGACATGCAAGTATCAGTTTCATGTTAAGCAACAGTTACCGGTATCTAACATTTTACTGAAGAAAATATTGTGTAACTGAAGTACAATTGTTCCAGGAATCAAATGGGGTTGGGGAGATTGAACATTTTGTGAGTTGTAGCTCTGTGACGATGAGGGCAGGTCTCCATGTTTCTTTATGTAAATTCCTGTTTGAAATATGCCATTAATGTTTTATTTAACTACATTCCACTCTGACATCAGGGTTTTACAACTCTCAGTAGCTGTTCATGAGTTTGTTGACTTGTGACTAATGTCTTTTTTGTGACAGACATTGCTCTTGTTTACCTTGTGTGATTTACGGTACTTAAGCCTCAGGTATTACACTTTTCACTGAAGCAATGTTAAAGGTTTTGGTTCCTCAGGTGACTGCCTGCTGCTGTCTCTTCCTTGCGGGCAAGGTAGAGGAGACGCCCAAAAAGTGTCGAGATATCATGAAGACTGCCAAAAGCCTCATGGATGAGGACACCTGGGCAGAGTTTGGTACTGATCCTAGGGAGGAGGTAAATAGAGTTATTTCTGCTTATCTGTCTGTCTCCTTTGCCGACATTTTTTCCCCTCCCTGGAACTTCTTCTCACAGGGAATGTCTGTAACAGAAGAACCTCAACACTTCTTTGTCCTTACACGTCTTTTGCTTTCTCACCTATTCTTCCATTCCAGCATACTGATAAAAATTTTTCAACTCTCTTCCATGCAGCTTTAGGTCTTGCAGCATTAGTAAGTGATGAGTGGTTCTTTTGGGATTTTATGTTTATCATCATCATCAGCAGCATCATCTGGACCTCCTTTCCCACCCTAGGGCAGGATGAGGAGTAGCAGTGTCCAGACAGCCCAAATTTGCCCAATCCAATGGACCACACTTCCATTCACTCATCAATCAAGCCCCCGGAATCTTGGCTGTATCAGATATGCCGAAACATTCACCACATTCCATAGCTTCACATACACACGTCCAATAGAGTCAGTCTAGATGCCGTCATGTGAAAAAGGGGTGCCAGATCCCTGATCATGCACTTCTCCTCAAAATATTCATCCAGCCAGCTCAGTCTCTTGTTAGTTCCCTAGCCTTACCGACTTCCAGACCTCTCTTCCTCACACACTCATCCACCATAACTCTCCACCTTCTCCTTGGCCTACCTCACCTCCTCTCTTCTTCAGTTTGCTCAGATATACTTTTTTCACCACTCTGTTGTTATCCATTCTCTTCACATGACCTTACTGTCTCAGTACACTCTCTTCAGTTCTGGTGTCCACAGACTTCCTCACTCCACATCTTTCACGAATCACATTATTTTGTATCCTATTGACTCTCTGTATTCCACATACATTCCTAAGCAGTCCCATCTCCACTGTTCTCACTCTTGACTTTTCATTTTCATGCCGCACCATAGTCTCACATCCATTTGTTAAAGTTATCACTAACAATCCTTCATGTAAGCCTCGTGTGGCTGCAACACTCAAGCCTCTGTTTCTTATCAAGGCCTTCATTACACCAGCTACTTTCCTTCCTTGTGTCACTGTTCTTTCCACTTCTTTTGTGCATTTTCCTCTCTTTTCCATCACTGTACCCAGGTATTTGAACTCTCTTACCAATTCCAGTCTCTCTCCATTCACTCTAACATTGCACTGGGAGACACCTTCTCTCTTAGTAACCATCAGTTTACTCTTTTCTACATTTACCCTCATGGCACGGCATTCACAGACATCAGCAAAACTCTGCACTAGTCTACCAAGTTCTTGTCCAGTATTTGCAAGTATAGTCACAGCACATGACTCTAAGGTTGTCATTGTTGTACTCTGGCAACCTACCGGTCAAAAGTGTGTCTGATTTCGTATCATTATACATGAAAATTATTATACATGAAATATTATACACAAATTATATGCATCTCATATTACAGTATACACAAAATCGGATGCAACGTGGAGGGGTAGGTTGCCAGGGCACAATAATGACAACCTCAGAGTCGCGTGCCGCAACTATAGTATCGGTACTTCATCATCAGCATACAACAAATTTGAGATATTCCATCCATCACCGTTCATTACCAACGCCATCCCCCTGTCCATTACCCAAGTTTTTACGTCTCTCATCACCCCATCCATATACATATTGAACAACCATGGGGACATCACACAACCATGTCGCACACCCACACTGATCATGAACCATTCACTCAGATGCCCATAACCCTTACAGATGCTTCACTGCCATCATAAAAACTCTAGATGGCACCTAGCAGCTTACCATATACACTGTAGCTACGATGCCAAAACTTTCCACAGTCCTTCTGTGTCTGCTTCGTCGTATGCTTTTTCCAGATCCATATATGCCATAAACACCTTATGGTCCTTCTCACCAGCCTTCTTCGCTAGCTGTCTCACTGCAATATTTAATCACATAGGTGTAATCACAAGAATTTATAGTAACTTCTGTTAAGAGGAAACTTTTAAAAACTTTATTTGTACAGTATACCCTTGATATAACAAACTAATTGGTACATTAAAGCCAATAGTTTGTTCATGTCGAGCACCATGCTGTTTGGTAATTTCCTAGGCTTCGTGGCTTTTACCAAACAGAGATCTATAGTGTCGTTCGGCTATACTGTCGTATGGTACTTAATAACTTACAGCTAGGTCTGAATTCCTCACTTTCTCAATAAATGCTCTGTTTACTAACTTACGTGTTGATTCTTACCTTTCAGGAAGTTATTGCACTGCAAATAGAGACAGCAAGTAGGTCTTGAATAATTATGTTTGTTCATCATCAGTTGGGTGGAGCGAGACAGGTCTTTCTCACTATCCTCAATGACAGTAAGCTTCTCCTTTAAAGATAATATTTTCTTCTTGGCCTTGGTTGTTGGGGGAGAAGCACTTGAAGGTCGTGATGCCATGACTTCAGGCAATAGAGGTACAGTAGTACAGTATTGTCTTTGGTGAATTTTCAGAGTGATGTAGGGAGGTCCCCCTGCGTTGCTGGTCACCCAGGGACTGATGCAGCGTTCTGTAGATGTGGAGAAGCACGGGTGTGTGTGTCCCTGCATGTGTGTGTGCATGTGTAGGGATGGCCAGTGTTTCCTGCATGTCCATTCTTTTACAGAACAAAAATTCGATAAACGAACTTAAAGTTCAGCCAGCTCAAGCAATCAGTCAAGGAGGGGCAAACACCATGGGCGCATAGCCTCACTTACCCTCCAACTCCACCCATGCAGGTTCCTTTGTGCAACTTTCCAGGCAGCGACTCCTCCTCCTCTAAGTATCTCCTGACAGGAGTGATCAACCTGCTCCAGCCATGAGTTACGTGGCCTTCTCCTTGATCTCCTCCACCCTAGCTTAACTTGTTCACAGATCACCCTGTGGGCAGAATCAGCCTCAGGCAAGGGGGCCACATGACCATATAGCAGGAGTTAGCGTTGACATATCATGTGGGTAATAGGCCTTGATTCAGTCTCACGGCGTAGTCACTCATTATGCACCCATTTATGCCAGTGATTACCCATGATCCTGCAAAGACGCTTAGTACCAAAGGAGTCAATTGGCCACTTCATCACTGTTTAGTGTCCATGTTTCACAGCCATAAAGTAAGACACCAGAGCCTTGAAGATGCAAACTTTCGTCCTTCTACACAAATAGCGACAGCACCATATACCCAGATTGAGTGCATCCATAACCCCATAATCCAGACCAGTGCGACAAGAGATCTCTCTGTCTGATCTGCCATTGTTATGGACCACACTACCAAGGTGAGTGAATCTTTCCAAGACTACTATATCCACACCACATGCTTGGACAGACTGAACTGCTTCATCCAACAAGCCACCAAATACCTGGACCTTGGTCTTGGCCCATGAGACCTTTAATTCCAGTGTCTTCGCATTCTTGTGAAATTCCTCGGGGAAACTCAGTAGTATCTCCAGCGACTCTGCTAGGATAACTGCATCATCAGCAAAGTCAAGGTCGATAACCCAGAAATTGCCAGTTGATATACCCTACAGTGACTTTGACTCATAGCCCGGTCCAGTACCCAATCCATATATGTGTTGAAAAGTGTGGGGACAAGGACACATCCCTGTCTTACACCAGAACTTACTGGGAAGAAGTTGAATGCCCCCCCCCCCCACACACACGCACATGACAGCACTCTCAGTGTTTGAGTACAAGCCAGCAATCAGTTGGATTATCGCTGCAGGGATCCAACGGAGGGTCAGGACTTCCCATAGTACCTCCCAATTTACTGAGTCAAATGCCTTCTTGAGAGCTACATAGGCTGCTAGCAGACCTTGTCAGAACTCAGTATGGCATCCCACAAGAACTCAAAAAGCTAGGATATGGTCACCAGTAGACTTCTTGGGCGTGAATCCAGATTGCTCAAGCCTCTGAAACTTTAGCAAATGGTCCTGGATACGCATCAGGAGGATGTGAGAAAAAACTTTGCCTGGCACACTGAACACTGTAATACCACAGTAGTTATTACAGTCACGCTGATCTCCTTTTCCTTTCCAGATAGGGATGACCAAACCATTCCAGTCAGGAGGAATGATACCAGTCTGCCAAATGGCTTCTGTGACTGGATGTAACCCCCAGATCATGGCTTTGCTCCCAACTTTGATCAGTTCTGCCGGGCTGTCACAAACCCCAGCTGCTCTACCACTTTTCAGCTTAGCCACTACCTTGATTTCATCTAGAGAAGGCACAGCTTCGTCAATTGGTGGGACAGCAGTCAATGGTTGTACACCAGCTGACAGAAACTCTCCACTGGGAAGTTCAGCAGTATACAGTTGCACAAAGTACTCAGCCCAATGAGCTTTATATTCACATTCCCCTGACACAAGCTGTCCATCTGCTGTCAGAACAGAGTTAACCTGAGAGGTGGGTCTGGAGTGGAGCTTCTTCAGGGCGTTGTAGGCAGGTCGAAGGTCATTTGCATGTAAACGGCTTTCCAGCTCTTCAACAGTTTCCCTGACATACCTCTCCTTGTCCCTTCTTAATAAAACTCATGCCCGTCAAGACAGAAGTCTGTGCAGTTCCCGATCCCCAGCCAGTCTGGCTACATGACTCTCCTCAGTTGTTGTCGGAGTCCCCTGCAAGGTGAATCCCATCCTTGATCTCGGGCAGTCTCTGATCCAGTCATCAGCTGCTACCAGAGTTGCATGCTTAAAGGTTTCTCATCATTCAACAGGATTCTCAACAGTACTGAGCACTTCAAACCGATTTGAGACTGCCACTACATTCTCGTATGTGCACTCATCCCTGAGTTTCTCAAGATGGAACCTGTTTTGGTGGCATCTTGAGAATCCCTCAGTTTTGTTTTGTAGCTTCAGAGTAGCAACAAGAAGTCTGTGATCAGTAGCAAATAACTGTGCACTCAAAGATCTCTGCCAGTTCAAGGTGGTCATTTAAACTAATATTTGTTAAAAGTAGGTTTGATATGTTGAGGGTTTACTGTGTGTACATATGAAATTTTCCAGTATCAAGCTTTTGCTTATGGTGTAGATTTTAAAAAGTGGCAGTGTTAGAGGAGGGTAGTTCATATATAGTATCACTAATTTTATTGGTTAGTGCACATGAAATAGAATAGCTAATGGAGGATATATGTATAGAAAGCTAAGCCTCAGGTTTAGATTCTTTAACTGGTACAGGTAGGCTGTAGCTCTTAGTCAGTCATAGTTTTTATAGCTACTCCAGGTAATTTGGAGAAAAGGTAGGGAGTGTCAGCAGTACCGTATTTGCAATTGTTGGAACTCTGAGGAGGTAACTGGAGACTTTTTTGTCATGTAAAATGCTGTGTGGAAGCTAGGTTGGTGTCCTGTCTACATAAAATGAACAGTGGCAACCTGGCTACAGGTCGCCCTACATACCAAAAGGGGTAAAATTGGAGTATTTATAATTATTTTATTTTCAGTTGTGTTTTATTTTATAAGTACTAGTGGACAGAGTGAGCACCGTAAAGTAGTTTTACTTTGTGTCCTGAAAATGAACATTCTAAAGATGCAGTTAGTATTGGAGGTTATGTGATAGTGGCAGTAGGAAATGTCTTTATTGTGTTTGATTGTTGGTTAGTTGATATAGTTAATTTTTTTCTTGTTTGTTGATTTTACGTATTTCGTGTAAGTGCCATTTGCTTTTGACGTCGCAGGTAGTTATAGTGTAACCAATCTGTACTCTGGTAGGATTTCATGGGTTAATAATCTGTATGTCTAGAACAGTTTATGTAATTCCTCAGTTTAAGCCCAAAGATGTGGCTGGAGTTTATTCAGTCATGATTTCTAAACCCATTCCATACAGTCACATGCAATACTTTAGATTATTTTTTACTACTGACAGATGAATTTTGTTAAATTTTATGGAGGATCTTTGGTCATGAAGGGGTTAACGAAGGCTGTATCAAACTCCTCCAGTCCAGAAAATCTCTTAAGTCAGATAAAATCGTCTAGAAAAGGGAAGAGTAAGATAAACAAGACTACCGTATTTAAGGTGGTCTGTGGTAAGCAGTGGATCATAGTACAGTACAGTAATCAATCGTTATTCTTTTCTGCCTCACTAGGGCTGATATAAGAGTTCTTTTTTTTTTTTTTCTCCATAATGGTTTATCAAAAACAGTTACTGGATGAACTTACTGATACTTGATCATGTAAATAGTATTACAAGAGATTTAGGAGCTATAATTTTTTTTTTTTTTTATGCGAGGAAGAAGGAACCAGAGGCCGCGGGCCTACAATTATTGTTCATGAGAGAGAGAGAGTGTTCTCCTTTTAGCTATGGGTATTTGATTGTGGTAAGATTTAGGAAACTGGATTAAAAAGTCTTTTTGGACCTATCGCCAATTTCTTGAACAAAATTTTCTTTCAATGTCCCTTTGCATCCAGCAGTACAACGAGGAACATGGACTTTGCTTTAGTAATTCCAGATCATACAGTCTTTTAACCCATCACGTCCTGACCAATTTTCCACCACTGACCCCCAAGCCCCGACCAATTTTGGAAGAAATTTTTTTTGGCTCAAACCTCCGCTTTTGGTGAGAAACATCGAAAATTCATAGAGAAATCGCTCACCTGAGGTTTAAAATACTCGATACAGGTAGCAGTACTCCCTTACCTTACTGGGTTTTCTATCAGGCTGGCTCCAAAGAAAACGAGTTCTGTGGGAGGGTAACTATTCCACACCACTCATAAACGGTATTTATTTATTTATTTGGTACGAATTTATATGTAGTACGAGAGTATATTGGTTTTCAAACAGTAATATAGGCAATATAAGCATTGTTTCACTCACTAACACATCATACCTGACCTTTTTTGGCAGCATTACCTGATCATCATTTCTGACTACATAAACCTTGTCCTCCACATTATCATCGATTGGGCAACCACTCTGGCCCTGAATGCCTTTATTGGCCAGGTCACTGGTAACAGGTGAATTGCCGAGACAATGGCATGGGGGGGGAGGTCATGCGGGGTAAGGCATTGTCCCTGCCTGGCATCTTGTAGAGGAATAGAGGAAGGTGTCCAGTGTATACGTACCAAAAATCACACCCGAAAATTGAAAATTGAGCAAATTATGAACCTTGCAGTTGTGCGATGTACCGGTATGTCGATGGGTCTAGCTGTGACAAAACGTTGCGACGTACCCATACGTTGACGGGATGCCTCGGGTTAAGGAAAGGTTGGAATTTTGTTTGAACCTAATTTTTTTTTTTTTTTTTTTTTTTTTTTTTTTTTTTTTTAAGGAAAGGTCTCATGTATGAAAGGGTTAAGGGCTGCATGTCTTCCCTCCAGTTCAAAAATTCTTTTCATAGCTGAAAGAAAAGAGTCTAAAAATGCAAGGAATGTAAGAAAGACATCACCTTATCACAAGAAGTATCATAATGATCATTTTTTATATATATATATATATATATATATATATATATATATATATATGTCCGACTCTGGGCATAGGCTTCACAGCCTGCTTTCAAGGCCCAGTTGCCCTCCTATGTACCGCACACCTCTACATGTCACCACTTTAAGCATTCTTCATGTTTTAGTCTTTGATTGCCTTCATTCTTTCACAGGTGATGACTCTGGAACGTATACTGCTACAGACCATCAAATTTGACTTCATTGTAGAGCATCCCTACACTTACCTGCTCAAATATGCAAAGTGTCTCAAAGGTAAGTCTTGGCATCTTGCTTACTTAGAACTAGACATTTTTTTTTTTTTTTTTTTTTTTCTTAATCAGGCTCAGTTCACCAGCAGTGGACACCAGCAGACAAAATGAATTAATATGTATCCCTGCTTATGAGCAGGGGTGTACTTAAAATATGTACCGGAATTGGTATTACACTTACAATTTTTACACTTTCTTGACAACCTGAAATACTGTTTGTTTTTCTTTCTTCAATTTAGGTCTCATGTAACATATGCAGGAACTGTTGAATTAGTGAATGTTGTATATCTTGATCTATCTATCTTGATGATAATTGTTCGTTGTTTTGTTTACATTGAGACAGGAGATGAAATCAAATATTTACATTTTATACTCTTCCTTGCAGGAGATAAAAAGAAACTCCCAAATATGGTCCAAATGGCATGGACTTTTGTGAATGACAGGTAAGCGATGAGTCCAGTAGGCTATCTGATTTCAGGGTTATGTGCAGGTTTAAAACCCAGACACTGGTGGATTCAGTCATATCCATATACTTCATCAATTTTCCAGAGGATATGGTGATATTGTGATTAAGAGGCTTAGAAAAGGGATATAAATCTGCAAATGTGCCTTGAAGACATTGGTAAGCAACAGAGGTTGGGTAATGTAAGAGGATTTTTTTTTTTTTTTTTTTTTTTTTTTTTTTTTTTTTTTTTAGGGGAAGGAGGAGGTTCAGATGATGATGATGATGATGATTATTGTTATGATTATGATGATGATTATTATTACTACTATTATTGTTATTGTTATTCTATCTATCTATCTATCTATTGCCAGACGCCTCAATCCCGTTTGGGGTGGCCACAAACAAATCGCCTCCAAGTCGCCCTGTCCCCCGCCATTTCACTGCCCTGCTCCCAACTCACACCCCCCTCTCTCATATACCTCTCCACCCCATCCCTCCATCTCATCCTCGGCCTCCCCCTCCCTCTTCCCCCCTCCACCTCACTCACATACACTCTCTTCGTCAGTCTCTCACCCTCCATCCTCTCCCAATGGCCAAACCACCTCAGTGTGTTCCTCATAACGCTTCCTATCACATCCACATCCACACCACAACGCTCCTTTATATCCTCATTCGTCAGCCTGTCTCTCCACGTGACTCCACAGGCTCCTCTTAAATAACTCATTTCCACTGCTCTCACTCTTGACTTGTGTCCTTCCAACAATGTCCAAGCTTCACTTCCGTACGTTAGAGTTGGTATCACAATACTGTCATGTAGTAACTTTTTCACTTCCATGCTCACTTCCCTGTTTCTTATCACTGCTTTCAAGGAACCAGCAACCTTTCTTCCCTGCTGTACCCTTTCAAGCACTTCACCCTCCAAACCTCCATCCTTACTCATCACACTACCCAAATACTTAAACGTACTCACATTTTCCAATTCCTCACCATCTAACCTCGCTGTACATTCACTAACTTCACCTCTCTCAAAGACCATCACTTTACTCTTCCCTACATTCACCTTTAGGTTCCGTTTCTTACACACTCTCTCAAACTCATCCACCAAGCCTTGCAGCTCCCCTTCGTCTTCACTCAACAACACAGTATCATCTGCAAACAACAGTACAGGGAGTTTCCAAACACTATCCTCTCTCACCAGGGCCACTCCAACATCCACTACCCTACCTTGTACCTCTTTTATTACCCCATCCATGTACAGATTGAACAACCATGGAGACATGACACATCCCTGTTTCAAACCAACTTTCAAAGAGAAAAATTCACTTAGTTCACCATCCACACGCACTGCAGCCTTCGCACCATCGTACATACTCTTCACAGCATTCAACAACTTCCCATCTACTCCATATATTCTTAACACTTTCCACAATCCTTGTCTATCCACCCTGTCATATGCTTTCTCCAAATCCATGAAAGCCGCATACAACTTCTTTCCCTTCTCTAGAAACTTTTCCACTAAAGATCTAAGAATGAATATCTGATCTACACAACCTCTTCCCTTCCTAAAGCCTCCCTGTTCTTCTCCAACTAATTTCTCTGTTCTTTCTCTAACTCTGTCTATAAGTATCCTACCATACACTTTTCCTATTATACTAAGAAGACAAATGCCCCTATGATTACCACACACTTCTTTTTCCCCTTTTCCTTTGTACAAGGGAATAATTATACCTGACTTCCAATCCTCCGGGACTCTACCTTCCTCCCAGGCCAATCTGCACATCTTCCACATCCATTCTACTACTATCTCTCCCCCATGCTTCAGCATTTCACCACACACTCCATCAATTCCTGGGGCTTTCCCTGATTTAACTTTCTTCATTGCTTCCACAACTTCTATCCTACTGATTTCTTCCTGTCTTCTCACCTCCCTCCTTCTCCCAGCCATTCCCCAGCCACTTATACTCGCATTACTTCCATCCTCTACGTTCAACAATTCCTTAAAGTGTTCTCTCCATCTGCTCACTTTTTCTCCCTTCTCCACTAGTAATCTACCATTTTTATCTTTCACTCCCTGCTAACTTCACTTCCACCCTGTCTTACTCTTTTCACTTCTCTCCAGAACATTTTCTTACAGTCCCTCCACTTTACACTCAAATTCCTTCCAAATTCCTCATCCACTCTCTTCTTACTCTCTCTTACTAATCTTTTCACCTCTCTCTTCCTTTCCACATATAACTCTCTCTTCCGCCTCTCAACTTCTTCCACGCCCCTATTTCTCACCCATTCATTGTATGCTTTCTTCTTTTGTGCCACAGCCTTTTCACCTCTTCAGTCCACCACGCTGTTCCTTGCACCCCCTCCGTCTTCTCTTCCTTCCACACACCACATCACATGCTGCACATATTTCTTCTGTAAATATCTTACACACACCTTCCACGTCTCCCATCTGCTCCAATACATATTTGCCCAATCGTTCCTCCACTTCTCTTTTATACTCTGCCTTTATCTCATCCTCTTGTAACCTTTCCACTCTCCTTGCAACTACTCCTTCCTCTCGTCTTTCCCTTCTTCTATTCCTCCATCTCACTTGCATCCTAATTCTGGCCACCACCAAGTAGTGGTCAGAAAGTCCACTCCCCCAACCTCTATACACTCTTGCATCCTTTACACATCTTCGCATCCTTTCATCCACACATACATAATCAATCATTGCCTTCCTTTCATTCAGTTCACCACCCACCCTTCTCATCACTCGCCATGTATACCTGTGGATCATTTTATGCCTGAAGAGGGTATTGGCTATCACCAACCCCCTCCCAGCACAAATGTCCACTAATGCACTCCCATTCTCATCTATTATTATTATTATTATTATTTATTTGCCATAACTTAAGGTAGTGTTTTCAGGTAGGGGTATCTGGGGGAGACTAAACCCTGCTGGAAACCCTGGTTCTGTGGTTACCATCCAGCATAGTAAATGGTTTCCTGGGTACTGGAAACCATTTGGCTTGTCACTTAGTGTAGAGACCATAAGGCAACACTACTGTACATTGAGTGAGTGGATGATGGGCACCCCCCACCTACCACCGTCAGATAGGTATATGTGAAGCTACAGAACATGGTGAAATTTTTTGTCCTATCTGATGGAGCCAGGATTCCGTGGGCTTGAATGATGAGTGAATGGAATATGTGGCTCATTGAATTGGACAAACTTAGGCTGTCTGGACATTGCTGTTCTTGGGAAAGGGGGTTCAGATGCTGCTGCTGCTGATGATGATGATGATGATTATTATTATTATTATTATAAGTTGTGGTAGGTGAGGGCGCACTCCATCCACTCACTCGATGTAGTGCTGCCCTCGGGTATCTGCCCTTTCCTCTCCTCCATCCTTCTTTCCTTCCATCCTCTCCTGTCTTTCTTTCCTTCATTCTTTCCTCGGCCTTCTGTCTACGGATGACTTTACACTTCCTCTTTTATCTTTCTTTCCTTCATTCTTTCCTCTTCCTTCTGCCTGTGGGTGACTCTACAATGAGTGACAAGCCAAATGGTTTCCTCTACACCAGGAAACTGTTACTACGATGGGTGGTAACCATGTAACCAAATATTGGCACCTGGTGGTTTAGTGGGTAATTACCTCACTCCAGTCAGATTGAGCTGGTGATGGTTTATATCCAAGGGGTGGTTAGGGTTTATTGCTCACTTAATGCCTCTCAGGGATGAGTGAGGCTCGTCAGTCTCATCTAAAATGTTAGGACCAACTTGCCTAGCTCCGGGCTCTTACGCTTCTCATGGGGCAACGTAGGATTGGATGATGATGATGATGATTATTATTTTTAATATTATTAGTTCCTCACCCTGCCCTGGGGTGGGAAAGGAGGTCTGGATGATGATGATGATAATGATTATTATTAGTGTTAGCTATTAAGTTGGCCCAATTGAAAATGATGAAGAACCCATCTCTCCCCCATTAGCCTGTGCACGACCCTTTGCCTGCAGTGGGAACCCGAGATTGTGGCCATTGCCCTGATGTATCTGGCTGGGAAGCTAAGCAAGTTTGAGGTGATGGACTGGGCTGGCCGCACCCCCAGACATGCTCACTGGTGGGACATGTATGTTGAGGGCATCTCCATGGATCTTCTTGAAGGTAGGTGTCTGTGATATACTGCATTCAGATATGTCTGTTTAATCCCCATGGATCTGCAGTACTTGAGGGTATGTTTCCATTTTTTGAGCCTTGAAGTATGCCATATAACCTATTGAGCTTGGGAATGTATTTTTCATTTTATTTGCATCATCTGACAGTTACATTTAGCCTAGGATAGACTCTGAACAGGAGTGGGTTGAATATAGCCTTAATAAACCACTTAAATAACAATGAGAGACCTTTCCTAAGTTACATATATAGTGTTTGGTAGCAGTTAGAGCAAATTAAACAGCATATCACTGAGATTCAAGGGGGTAACACAAGTAACTTAATTCATTCAGTACGATCAGCTACCTCTGTGTTACAGTGCCTCCAGACAGTGGGCAGTTTATTCAGTCTCCATGAATTTACTGAAGGGTGTTTTCATGTGTTAAGCCTAGAACTATAACATTTTACACCTGAAGTACCTTAACCCTTACACTATGGTGATTTCTAGTCTCGTTTCTTCTTGTTACCTCCAGAGTACTTTAATCAGCTTAGGAAAGCCCTCTTAAACTGAAAGAATTAAAAATAACCATCAGCAACCCAGTCAGTTTGATGTACGATATATATTTTTTCCAGATACTGTAATTTTAATCAGCTATGAAAAGACCTGTTACATTGAAGGGTTTTAAGGATTATTGACATTTTATTGCAATTTTGCATTATACAGTAGAAGATTGCTTGTTTAACTAAACAGTGATGTCACAGTTTAAGATACCTCCATATACATTCTTGCAGATATATCGGTGTATGTTGATGTTTGGTTGGAAGGGTTTTGCACAGAAGCTTTCAGTGTTAGTGTGTTATTAGAGTACAGATTCTAAAATCATAAATGCATTGGCTCAAAGGCCTTATGGTAGAATCATAATGGTACTGTAACTAATGAGAAGGATATCTTCAGCCTGTAATCTACTGGATTCACATTCAGATGAACTATGGGTTGTAGCTACTACTACTGCTACAGCTACTTCTAAGGTAGAACAACACTTTAGTATAGTGGGAGAAAGAGGGTACATTATCTAGGATGTGTACTGGTATATGGCAGTGATAGCAGAGTGGATGAAGTAGGGGAGAGGGTCCAGGTGGGCTCTTTTCTGTATTTGCAGGGTGGATGAATCATTACCGTACATACCATAGTGCCGTTACAGTACAGTACATAATCTAAAGCAGTGCTGCAGTGCCCAGGAGATGTTTTAGATTGAGAAGAATATCTGGGGTTTTCAGTAAATTTGTTATTGTTTTTATTATTATTATTATTATTATATCTATCTTATTATTATTATTATTATTATTACGGCGCTCCAATCAGATTGAGACAGTGAAGGCTTATATCCAGGGGGTGGTTGGGGTTTATTGCTCACATAATGCCATTCAGGGATGAGTGAGGCTGGTCACTCTCATCTTAAATGTCAGGACCAACTTGCCTAGCTCTGGGCTTCTATGCTCCTCATGGGGCAGTGTAGGATTGGATGATGGATGGATTATTATTATTATAGATTATTATTATGACTACACTGAGTGACAAGCCAAATGGTTTCCTGTACATTTACTATGCTGGGTGGTAACCATATAGCCAAATTTTGGCACCTAGTGGTTTAGTGGGTAATTACGGCACTCCAGTCGGATTGAGCCGGTGAAGGTTTATATCCAAAGGATGGTTGGGGTTTATTGCTCACATAATGCCACTCAGGGATGAGGGAGGCTGGTCACTCTCATCTTAAATGTCAGGACCAACTTCCCTAGCCCCGGCCTCGTACGCTCCTCGTGGGGCAATGTAGGATTGGATGATGAATGAATGAATGAATGAATGATTAGTAGTAGTAGTAGTATGCAGCATTTTTCTGTGAGCCTGTTAGCGTTGCTGTCTATGTTTGTATTTCATTATTTCATTTATAGAGTAGTTGCAAGGAGAGTGGAAAGGTTACAAGAGGATGAGAAAAAGGCAGAGTATAAGAGAGAAGTGGAGGAACGATTGGGTAAATATGAATTGGAGCAGATGGGAGACGTGGAAGGTGTGTGTAAGATATTTACAGAAGAAATATGTGCAGCATGTGATGTGGTGTGTGGAAGGAAGAGAAGACGGAGGGGGGTGCAAGGAACAGCGTGGTGGACTGAAGAGGTGAAACAGGCTGTGGCACAAAAGAAGAAAGCATACAGTGAATGGATGAGAAATAGGGGCGTGGAAGAAGTTGAGAGGCAGAAGAGAGAGTTATATGTGGAAAGAAAGAGAGAGGTGAAAAGATTAGTAAGAGAGAGTAAGAGGAGAGTAGATGAGGAATTTGGAAGGAATTTGAGTGTAAAGTGGAGGGACTGTAAGAAAATGTTCTGGAGAGAAGTGAAAAGAGTAAGACAGGGTGGAAGTGAAGTTAGCAGGGGAGTGAAAGATAAAAATGGGAGATTACTAGTGGAGAAGGGAGAAAAAGTGAACAGATGGAGAGAACACTTTAAGGAATTGTTGAACGTAGAGGATGGAAGTAATGCGAGTGTAAGTGGCTGGGGAATGGCTGGGAGAAGGAGGGAGGTGAGAAGACAGGAAGAAATCAGTAGGATAGAAGTTGTGGAAGCAATGAAGAAAGTTAAATCGGGGAAAGCCCCAGGAATTGATGGAGTGTGTGGTGAAATGCTGAAGCATGGGGGAGAGATAGTAGTAGAATGGATGTGGAAGATGTGCAGATTGGCCTGGGAGGAAGGTAGAGTCCCGGAGGATTGGAAGTCAGGTATAATTATTCCCTTGTACAAAGGAAAAGGGGAAAAAGAAGTGTGTGGTAATCATAGGGGCATTTGTCTTCTTAGTATAATAGGAAAAGTGTATGGTAGGATACTTATAGACAGAGTTAGAGAAAGAACAGAGAAATTAGTTGGAGAAGAACAGGGAGGCTTTAGGAAGGGAAGAGGTTGTGTAGATCAGATATTCATTCTTTGATCTTTAGTGGAAAAGTTTCTAGAGAAGGGAAAGAAGTTGTATGCGGCTTTCATGGATTTGGAGAAAGCATATGACAGGGTGGATAGACAAGGATTGTGGAAAGTGTTAAGAATATATGGAGTAGATGGGAAGTTGCTGAATGCTGTGAAGAGTATGTACGATGGTGCGAAGGCTGCAGTGCGTGTGGATGGTGAACTAAGTGAATTTTTCTCTTTGAAAGTTGGTTTGAAACAGGGATGTGTCATGTCTCCATGGTTGTTCAATCTGTACATGGATGGGGTAATAAAAGAGGTACAAGGTAGGGTAGTGGATGTTGGAGTGGCCCTGGTGAGAGAGGATAGTGTTTGGAAATTCCCTGTACTGTTGTTTGCAGATGATACTGTGTTGTTGAGTGAAGACGAAGGGGAGCTGCAAGGCTTGGTGGATGAGTTTGGGAGAGTGTGTAAGAAACGGAATCTAAAGGTGAATGTAGGGAAGAGTAAAGTGATGGTCTTTGAGAGAGGTGAAGTTAGTGAATGTACAGCGAGGTTGGATGATGAGGAATTGGAAAATGTGAGTACGTTTAAGTACTTGGGTAGTGTGATGAGTAAGGATGGAGGTTTGGAGGGTGAAGTGCTTGAAAGGGTACAGCAGGGAAGAAAGGTTGCTGGTTCTTTGAAAGCAGTGATAAGAAACAGGGAAGTGAGCGTGGAAGTGAAAAAGTTACTACATGACAGTATTGTGATACCAACTCTAACGTATGGAAGTGAAGCTTGGACATTGTTGGAAGGACAAGTCAAGAGTGAGAGCAGTGGAAATGAGTTATTTAAGAGGAGCCTGTGGAGCCACGTGGAGAGACAGGCTGAGGAATGAAGATATAAAGGAGCGTTGTGGTGTGGATGTGGATGTGATAGGAAGCGTTATGAGAAGCACACTGAGGTGGTTTGGCCATGTGGAGAGGATGGAGGGTGAAAGACTGACGAAGAGAGTTTATGTGAGTGAGGTGGAGGGGGGAAGAGGGAGGGGGAGGCCGAGGATGAGATGGAGGGATGGGGTGGAGAGGTATATGAGAGAGGGGGGTGTGAGTTGGGAGCAGGGCAGTGAAATGGCGGGGGACAGGGCGACTTGGAGGTGATTTGTTTGTGGCCACCCCAAACGGGATTGAGGCGTCTGGCAATAGATAGATAGATTTATAGACATTTTTCTTTGCTGTAAAGAATTTAAAATGTTTGGATCCTTCATTGAATACACCTGTGTATGTACTTTATGTCTTCCTTCTCCAGATATCTGCCATCAGGTCTTAGACTTGTATTCCCCAAATCGATCTGAGGGTGCTACTGGCCAGTCTGAAGGTGGTACATCTGCCCCTGCTAGAACCCCATCATCTACCCGTCGCCCCACCACACCACCCCAGACCACTCCCACCCCACCACCTGCCAAGAAAGCAAAGAAAGAGGAAGTGAAGTCATCCCCAGCCAAGACCGATAACTCAGGGTCAGGAGGTAGCAGCACAGGGTCTGGGAACACACAACAGTATCCTTACCAGTATCAGTACCCGCCCTACCCTACCTCATATTCAGCTCAGCCTTCATCTTCACAACCTGCTCCCACATCAGGACCTCCCCCTTCTCAGAGATACCCTTATCCTTACCCTTCCTCCTCTACCCAAGGGCCTCCACCTCCTCAGGTTCCTCCACAGGCACCCCCTCCCACCTATCAGCAGCAGCGGCACTATTCTGCCCCACCCACTGCTGTTACCTCCCCTGCCCCACCTCCACACTATACCTCCCAGCCTCCACCTTCACATTACTCCTCTACCTCCCATCCTCCTGCCTCCTATCACCCTCCATCTGCTAACACCACACATTATGCTACCCCATCAGCCAGCCAATCCCTCCCACAAAGCCACTACCCAACTCCTCCTCCACCTCATGGGTCCTCCTCCTCGTCCTCATCATACTATGCCCCTCCTGCTCCATCCTCTGCTAACCCTCCTCCTGCTTATCCTCCTGTAGGTCCATCCTCTTCCTATCCCCCACCCAGTTCATACTCCCACTCCAGTTCTAGACCATATTAATTCTAATCAAGGTTTTTTATTTAGAGTTTTTTTTAAATTGTTTTATATGTAAATTACCTAAAGTTGAGTATTATTCTGTTTGAGCAAATATTTTGAACAGTGTCATACTGGTATATTCTTCATAATGGCTTGAAAAAAAATAAAAAAGTTTATTTTTAAGTACCATTTTGAAGACCAGTGGGGATTGCTGACTAGGTGCAGCAGTGAGTGTAGAAAAATTGTGGGAAATTTAAATAAAAAATGTAAAATTAGTCGGTGTTTGATATTATTTCCCCATAATTCTGTATTCAAGCTGGTTTATAAAAAATTGTCCATAACTTATGTAGCATCACTGCTTTTTTTGTCCATACAGTAAACCTCAATTATCCAAAGTAATTAACCAAAGCCCTATGTTGAGTAAAGTGAAATTCTGGATATTGCATAGTACCCCCCATCGGCTCAACATTCAGCATCAAACCAGGTGTTTTGTTACTGTCTGTCTCAACCCTTTATCCTAAAAACTTTCTCTCCAGTAAAAGGTGAAAACTAAACATAAAATACAGTACCGTACAGTAATGATACAGCACAGTAATACTGTACAGCCCCAGTTGACTACTGTGTATGAGCCAGTTGATAATAATTGCAGCCGAATATACAGTAAGTCCATAGAACTATTGGTTACTTTTTGGCAACGAATGTTGCATAATTTAGCCGGGTATCACTTTATTGGAGCTGAGCCAACAGCGTTGGATATTGTCTATCTATAGCCAGACGCCTTAATCCCTTACGCGGGGTGGCCACAAACAAAGTGCCTCCACGTCACCCTGTCCCCTGCCATTTCACTGCCCTGCCCCCCTGTCTCATATACCTCTCCACTCCATCCCTCCACCTCATACTTGGCCTTGGATATTGTGACGACAGGTAATTGAGAGTTTACTGTACATAGAAAACTACCTGTATCAATTTGTTATGGATAGCTTATTATGCAAATTTGTTTCACTCTTTAGAAGTTGTGTTTCTAGAGTCTGCATTTAAGATAGTAAAGATGCTGAAGTATTCCAGTTGGTATCATCTGTAACAATTTTGTCATGACTGGTTGCCACTAGATTATAATGCAGCACTGTAATGTGTGGTGTGAGTTAATGCTGTAAATCAACAAGCAAAAGCTGATTAATATCAGTATATGTGTCGGAGGGGAAAAATTATCCGATACAGTAATCGGTATTGTATCAGAATTGGCTGAATAGCAATGAAAAGTAAATAATTTTTTTGCCAGTGACTCTAGATTATTATAAGTCTTCTATCACTTATTTCTCCACCTTTTTAGGTGTAAATTAAAGCTGTAATGATAATTATTTTCTTTAACTATGATTGTATATCATTCTGTTCTCTGTCTTAAATCATAAAATGATTTAACTGAAACATATGGAATATTTAGACCATACTAATTTATCACTAGTTAAAATGAAACTCTATGCAAAAGCAATACTCAGACAGCAGTCTTCTGTCAAGGAGCTGTGGCAGACAGGTAGGACCCTACAAATCAGGCAGTAAACTGACCACAAGCACACATATGCAGCATACAGCACACTGGCAATGATCCATCAGTGGTATGATTTAGGCTTAATGTTTATATACTTTCGATGAAATTTTGGTCATCACTTGCATAGCCTATTTAATTTTGTTTAGCTAACATGGAAAATGCTGGTACAGTACTTTATAGAATTACATTTATTAATATATTGAACTACATCAAAATATCAATTCCTTAAACTTTCAGTTTTAAAGACGCTATAAGCTGATACCTGAACCACAACTCTAATTTAAGATGTTATTAAGACACTTTCATACTTAAAAGTAAGTAATGTCTTTGACAATAGCCAAATACAGTAAACCCTCGATATACCAAAAACCCTCTTTTATCGAATTTCGGTTTTAATGACCACCATGAGCAGGCCGATCATTATATTCATTTTATGAATTTTGTTCAGTAAGAAAATGGACACACGGGGAACACCGATCAGCATGGCATTCCTACACACACGCATGCACGCATGCATGCACGCGCGCAAACCCGTGCTCCTCCGCATCCAGCAGAATTCCACATCAGCCTCTGGGTGATCCGCATCATGAGAGGACCTCCCTCCATCACTCTGCAAATTCACTGAACACATAAGAGTAAATAGAGCATTTACTGAGAAAAACATTCATTTAGTCCTCGCTGTACGTTATTGTGTACATGCAAATAATCTATCTATCTATCTATAGCCCGACGCCCTAATTCCGCAAAAGGTGGCCGCAGACAAAACGTCTCCAAGTCGCTCTGTCACCCACTATTTGACCACCCTCCCCCCAACTCACTCCCCCCTCCCTCATATACCTCTCAATTCCATCCCTCCACCTCATCCTCGGTCTTCCTCTCCCTCTCCCTCCCTCCAACTTACCTACATAAACCCTCTTAGTCAGTCTTTCATTCTCCATTCTCTCCACATGTCCAAACCACCTCAGTGTATTTCTCCTAATCTTCTCAACCACATCCACATCCACCCCACAACGTTCTTTCACTTCTTCATTCGTCAACCTGTCACTCCACATGCTCCTCTCAAGTAGCTCATTTCCACTGCTCTCACTCTTGACTTGTTCCCCTCTCGCAAAGCCCTACCCTCGCTTCCATACGTCAGGGTAGGGATCACAATTCTGTTATGTAGTGACTTCTTAACTTCCATACTCACCTCCCTATTTCTCATCAATGCTTTCAGTGAACCAACAACCTTCCTTCCCTGCTGTACCCTTTCATGCACTTCATCTCAGAAGGTTCCATCCTTACTCATTACACTACCCAAGTACTTGAATGTACTCACATTCTCCATATCCTCGCCATCCAACCTCACCGTGCATTCTGTGACTTCATTCCTCTCAAACACCATAACTTTACTCTTGTTTACATTAACTTTCAGATTCCTCTTCCTACACACTGTACCAAATTCATTCACCAAACCTTGCAACTCCCATTCATCTTCACTCAACAATACTGTATCATCAGCAAACAACAACACCGGAATCTTCCAAATCTCACTCTCATTCATTAGAGCCAGCCCCACATCCACTGCCCTACCTTGCACCTCCTTTATAACCCCATCCATGTACAGTATATATTAAACAGCCATGGAGACATCACACAACCCTGTTCCAGTCCCACACTGAGATCAAAGAACTCACTCAGCTCACCATCCACTCGCACCGTAGCCCTAGCTCCTCCATACATACTCTTCACAGCACTCAGCAATTTCCTCTCCACTCCATATATTCTCAATACCTTCCACATGGGTTAGGCGGTGGCTCAATCGGTAGAGAGGTGGCCTGCGGTCCTACCGGACCCATGTTCAAATCCCCGCTGGGGCAGGGAACAGTTTAAGGATTTGAATTCATGTAAAGCAGACTTTACCGATCTACCAGAAGACCCGGCGACATGTCGTAAAAACACCCTCGCTAATACCAATACACCAGTCCTGTATGAGACAGCCCTAGCATGTATTCAATATGGACGATGGGTGTTAGCGCCGAAGTGGTGACATGTAGTGGTGTATGATACGTAGGAGGACTACTGGGCCTTGGGAGCAGGCTGTGAAGCCTATGCCTAGAGTCGAGCATACCTTGCATATCTATTCTGTCATAAGCTTTATCCAAGTCCATGAAGGCAACATACACTTTCTTTCCCTTCTCTAGATACTTCTCCACTAAATCTAGATACTTCTCCACTAAATATCTCAGCACAAATATCTGATCTACGCAACCTTTTCCCTTGCTAAATTCCCCTTGTTCTTCTCCAACTAGCTCCTCTGTTATATGCCTAACCCTATCAATGAGTATTCTACCATATATTTTTCCAGTCACACTAAGAAGGCAAATACCCCTATGGTTACCACATACTTCTCTCTCCCCCTTTCCTTTGTATAAAGGAACAATTATACCTGATTTCCAGTCCTCCGGAACCCTTCCCTCTTCCCAAGCCATTGTACATAACTTCCATATCCACTCCACTACAATCTCACCCCCATACCTCAGCATTTCATCACACACTCCATGAATTCCTGGGGCCTTTCCCATCTTGATCTTCATTGCTTCCACTTTTTCCGCCCTACTGATCTCTTCCTCCCTCCTCTCATCTCTCCTTCTCCCAGCCATTCCCCAACCACTTATACTCGCACTGCTCTCACTCTCTACATTCAACAAATCCTCAAAGTGCTCCTTCCATCTCCTCAGTTTCTCTCTCTTCTCCACCAACAATCTATTATTTCTATCTTTCACTCCCCTACTATTTCCCCTTTCACACTGCCTTACTTTCTTTGCCTCCTTCCAAAACAATTTCTTACTCTCCCTCCATTTCACACTCAGATTCCTCCCAAATTCTTCATCCACTTTCTTCTTACTCTCCTTCACCAATCTCTTTACCTCCCTTCTGCTCACATATACCTCTTTTTTTTCTCTCTCATCTTCTCCCCTACCTCTACTCGCTAAGCCATTCACTATAAGCCTTGTTTTGTTCCACAGCTAGTTTCACCTCATCATTCCACCATGCTGTCCCTTGCACACCCCTGCATCTCCTCCTCACTCCACAAACCAACTCACACGCTGCACCTATCTCTTCCGTGAATATCTTACATACGTCTTCCACCCCTTCTATCTGCTCTAACTCATACCTTCCCAATCTTTCTTCCACTATGCTCTTATACTCTGCCATTTTCTCACTGTCTTGCAATTTCTCTATTCTTCTCACAGGAGCTGTTTCCTCCTGTCTTCCCCTTCGCCTCTTCAACCATTTTCTTTGCAGCCTTACCTTGGCCATCACTAAGTGATGGTCCGAGATTCCATTCCCCCTCCCTCTCCACACTCTTGCATCCATCACTTGTCTTCTCATTCGCTCATCCACACACACATAGTCTATCATTGCCTTTCGTTCAACAAGTTCACCATCCATCCTCCTCATAACCCTCCGTGTATACCTGTGGATCATCTTATGCCGAAAGTAGGTGTTAGCTGTTGCTAACCCCTTACCAGCACAGATGTCCAACAAGGCACTGCCATTCCCATCTACTTCAGCTAGCACACCCCACTGACCAACCACTCCATCCACTCGTACATTACCGACTTTGCCATTCATGTCTCCAATCAAAAACACTCTCTCACTCCTCTCAAACTTGTCCATACATGCTTCTACACTCGCCCAAAACTCACCGTTCACTCTTGCCACTCGGTCCTCTGTCGGCACCTTCACACACACAATCGCCCACGCTTGTATATCTACTTTACATCGTTACCCACACAATCCTTGCACCCATTTTTCCATACTGTTATGCTGGGTGTTTTTAGTCCGACCTCTCGTCCTAAAGACACCAGAGACTGAGCGGGGTCCTCTTTCTAGACCGGAAGCAGAACACTCACAAAGGAACAGGGCATAAAAACTCGGCGGTATACCTTACCACATCTATTGTCCTAATCCAAACTCCTTACAATACACAGACAAAGATACACTGAATACGGAAAGGACAAGGTGACAGAGTTATTACTATTGGTATAATGTGTCCATAAGCACCGTATTGATGACGGGGTCAGTATATAACTTTCTTCAATACACATAGATATGACAGGTCGCAAGGGCACAATGTAGGTGTTAGAGTTAATGCACAATTGCCATTTAATACACACGTTAGGGTACGCTACATATGGATGGAGTGAAGCACCAGGTTAATCAGTACTACCATACATATCGCACAGGTGCAATGTCTGCACCTGAGTCACGGCGCGCGGGAATGTCACTTAGCCGCGGCGACACTGTTTGCACGTTCTGTCTCTACGGACTGTCCTTAGTTAGTCTCGGGCCGCCACTGATACTTTTCCCTGGTTCCGTTGGCTTAGGTATAGACACAGTACCTTGGGTCAGTTAAGATAGGAATCTGGGTATATTACTTTTTGTCTCGCCGTTCACATTCACTGACCATTACCTTCTGGTGTATAGTTTCTGTCTCACTGTTCATATTCACTGACCGTCACTTTCTAGTGTATTGTTTCTGTCTTACTGTTCACATTCACCAACTGTCACTTTCACTAGGTCTTTGACGCGACTCAGGAGGTAGAAGGTGTCGTTACTGGACTGCTTATGCCTGGAGTTAACAGAGGTGGCGCCCGGGAGTGGGAGGGGGCCCCTCGGGAGAGCTCTCCTGTAGGAGGCACGACACAGCTCTCGGGGGCGTCACCACCCGGGCGCGTGTCCGGTCTGGGGTGCAGGGAGGCCCTTTCGCCTGGGGGCCTCAACCTGGTAAGTGGCCCTCGGGGCTGAGGCCGAACAGCGTCAGGAGTCGGGCCTGCCGCTTCTTACTCCGGGCGGAGGGCTGATGGGGAGTGGGGCCTGAGCGATCCCGTCTTGGGGTCCGCAGGCTGGCCCCTGGGAGGCCTGGTGCTGTGGTCGCCTATAGGGTGGGGCGCCATCAGGGGCTGGCTGAGGCACCTCTCCTGCAGGGCGTCCGTCAGGGGCAGGCATCGTCCAGGGACAGGCCGTAGGGCAGGAACCCGGCCTTCGGGGACAGGACCTTGCCACCACTCCTGGAACGGCAGCACCTCCAGGGAACCACACCTGGAGGGACAGAGAAGGGCGTCCCACGCAACCGAGAGGTAGTGAGTCGGCCGCGCAAGGGGCCTTCCCCTCCGGGAAAACCCTCGAGACTGCAGACGAAGGGTGTACAGTGGCTGTCCCTTCCCCAACACGTACAGTGACCGTTGTTGCGGTTTCACAGTCTCTAAGGGCAGCAGCAGAAGGACGTTCCTTCCCCGGTATGTACAGTGGCCGTTACCGCGGCGCTGCTCCTGAAGGAGGAAGAGGCAGATGAGGGACGTACAGTGGCCGTTCCCTCCCCGGCACGTACAGTGGTCGTTGCCGCGGGTCTGCCTGCCCAACGGGAAGTAGCTGAGGAACATACTGTGGCCGTTCCCTCCTCGGTATGTACAGTGGCCGTTACCGCGGGGCTACTCCGGTAGGAGGAGGAGAAGGTGGACGAGGGATGTACAGTGGCTGTTCCCTCCCCGACACGTACAGTGGCCGTCGTCGCGGTTCCACTCCTGCCTTTGCCTGTCGGCGCGTGCTTAATAGCTAGCACACTGAGGTGGTCTCCGGATGTGGCTGCAGCTGAGGGATGTACAGTGGCCGTTCCCTCCCCGTTACGTACAGTGGCCGTTACCGCGGTGTTGCCTGGGACTGTATCTGCAGCATTCCCACCCCGATCCTGGTGAGTACTGAGGGCTGCTCTGGCCGAGAAGTAGTGTCGCATTCCTGCAACGTCGCTGTTCGGTAGGTTGAGGAGAAGAGGGACATATGGCCGGGGTGCACCTGGGCCCGTTACGCTCTCGGGCCAGACAACTGTCATCCGGCCCTCCGTGGTGTCCTCCTAGGGTGGGGATGGGGATGTGGCTCCTAGCGGGGTGGGGGGTCTGACTGCGGGAGCGCGCATATTACACACTCTTATATTTTCCTTCCACTTCTTGCTTATCATCAGACATACTCCCTCTCTTGCCCTCTCAATCTCATTAACTCCTGCACAGATTACTAAACCGTATTCCCATTCTCTCACCCTTTCAGTCAGTCCACATATATCCACTCTTGCATCCTCAAGCACCTGCACAATCTCTCTCTCACTTCACCATTCACTCCTCTCACATTCCACGTTCCCACCCTAAGAATGTCCTTTGTCCGTTCCTTAGTCGTCAACATATGGTCCGTCCTGGTCCAAGGCGCTTTATTCGCTTGTTTAGTTAGTTCTTTTTACGGGGTGGGACACTAACCCACCACCAACCCTTTTAGTCGCCTCATACGACAAGCAGGGATACTGGGGGAGTATTCTTGAAACCCTCCTACCCCCAGGGTAGGCGTTGACAGAGGTATGTCCCCTCCCGCTCTCCATGTTCACCCTCCACCTCACTCACGTACGCTCTCCTCCCATTCTCCATCTCCTCCACATGGCCAGAAAGCAGTTCTCTTGCCACTTCGATCACATCCATATCAACACCACAAAGCTCCTTTACTTCCTCAATTGTCCGTCTGTCTCATGACCTATGTTCTCTCATAGGTTCATGATCTGTTTTAACTTACGTTCTCTTCAGTTTATCCTCTCGTTTGCTTACATTGTTTCCAAGCCTTACATTCTCTTAGTTCACTGAAGCTTAAGTTCTATCTTAACTTCACGTTTTCTCTTAATCCTCCATTTTCTCTAGTTGAGTTACCGGTTAGGGGTTATGTTTAAATTTTCCAATAGGCATCCAAGAAACAAGGCAATGACTACATAGTCCTTGAACAACAGAACAAGGCGAATTTTTGATGACGTCACGTTGTACGACGTGTTCAGACTTCATAAATCAGACTAGGCTGTGCTGTCGAGGGGGAAGGTTGGTGACGGCTCCTCCGGGACATTTTTCTTCATTAGGGGTAAATAATATGTACAAAAACTCGTCGTACCTTAATTTGGACTAGGTTAATACGCGTGTGAGCCAACATGAATCAATTTCAGCCAGGAGTTTAGGTGTAATGTGAGTTAGTCTGAACTGGAGCCGTGCTGTGGACTGAGGAAGGAGTGCAGATTGCTTCTCTGGAACATTTTTCTTCTTTAATGGTACAATGTATGTTAAGAAATGCTCTCTTGGGACATTTTTCATTAAAGATAAGGTATATTTTAAGAAAATCACGATACCGGTATATTAATTTTGTCTGAAATTTGAGTAAACATGGACGGAATTAAGCCAGGATGTGTCTAACAGACTGGATTAGTATTTTCCGAAATATGAACTGCCAGAGAAGCTTGTGGTTGGGTATGGTTGTTTGGTATGGTTGTTTGGAGGCTTCGTAGCAGCTCTTACTGAGCGACTTCTGTAAATTATCATGATATCTGTCGTACAATGTCGAGGGTCAAGAAAACAGGACAGTCCAATATTCGGCCTTTAGACCAGGTGGTTAGCCAGGGTGTTGTTCTGAGTCCTTTTTGTAGAGTTGTATTGTTGCTACTGTTGCTATTTTTACTATGGATTACTATGAATTACTGTGCAATACTGTTGCTAGTACCGTCATTACTATTGCTATTATTACTGCAGTCCTGTTATTGGCATTGCCATGATTACGATTCTCCGCTGAGTTTTACTTAAGCACGAGAAACACCTTTTTCCTTATATCCTCTTCCTGATAGTCTTTCATATGTTTCTGGTTATTTGGGGAGTAGTAAATTGCCGTTTCACGTTATTTTTTTCTTATTGTTTTTAGCTATGTTCCTTCTGCTATTATCAACTATTTCCCAAGTGTGATGACGGGCACTTATTCCAACATACGTCCTGGTCGCCTTTTAGTACCCGTTCCTACCCTTACACTTAAGCCAAACCTAGCAATAAAACCTAACTTAATCAAGAGTCGAGTAAGTTCAGTAAGTCCCTCATTACAAACTTCGGCAAGGCATAAGAAACATAACAAAGGGGGAAAAAAAAAAAGTCGAGAGAAAACAGTTACTACCATGAAAAATAGTCAAAGTACAGAAAACAAACTGGATTAATAGGAACTGAACTGGTAAGGTCCTGCTGCTGCTTAAAATACGAATAAACGCACATTTACCCGATTCTTTAAATGGTATTGATGCTATTGCTAATCTTACGCTTATCCATCCATTTATCATCCAATTCTATGCCGCCCCATAAGAAGCGTAGGAGCCCGGGGCTAGGCAAGTTGGTTTTGACATTTAAGATGAGAGTGATCTGTCTCACTCATCCCTGAGTGGCATTACGTGAGGAATAAACCCCATCCATCCCTTGGATATAAACCTGCACGGGCTCAATCCGGTTGGAGCGCCTTAATTACCCACTAAATCACCAGACGCCGTAATTTGGTTAAATGGTTACCACCCAGCTTGGTAAATGGTTTCCTGGTGTACAGTAAACCATTTGGCTTGTCACTCAGTGTAGTCACCCATAGGCAGAAGGAAGAGGAAAGAGTGAAGGAAAGACAGAAGAGGGGGTGTAAAGTCACCCGTAGGCAGAAGGAAGAGGAAAGTGAAGGAAAGAAAGACAGAAGAGGAAGGAGGGAAGAGAGGAAGGGGCAGACACCCAAAGCAGCACTACATCGAGTGAATGGATTGTGAGCGCCTCAACCTACCTTATGCTTCTTATTACTATTATTATTCTTATTACAGTTACTATTACTTTTATTACTATTAGTATTATTACACATTATTATTATTATTACTAGTGATATTAATATTCATTACAATTACTAGTTACTCATTACGATTACCGTTACTTTTATTACTCTTAATACTATTATTGCTCATTACCGTTATTGCAGTTATTACTAATATTGCTGTTAATACTGCTATAATTATTATTGCTACTATTATTATTTCGTTACAGATTTCATGTACTTTTTCAGATAAACTTCGACCAGGATAGCTAAAGAAGTAGTGAAGACGATCTGAGACAACTGGACATTAGACAGATATGAGGAGATGGGATAGAAGAAATCAACTGCTGCAATACCACCGCCAACACCACTACCACCACCTGCCCGTCATCATCACCACCACCAAACTGTCACCACCACCACCACTAATCGCCATCACCACCACCACTGTTCATCGCCATACGACCACCATCACTGTTAATCGCCGCCACCACCACCAGCACCACCCCACACCAGCACCAGCACCACCCCCATCCCCCACCACCCCCACACCCCCACACCCCCACCACCCCCACCACCATCACCACCCCCACCACCATCACCACCACCCCACACCACCACCACCCCACACCACCACCACCCCACACCACCACCACCCCACACCACCACCACCACCCCACACCACCACCACCCCACACCACCACCACCCCACACCACCACCCCACACCACCACCACCACCATCACCACCACCACCATCACCACCACCACCACCACCATCACCACCCCACACCACCACCCCACACCACCACCCCACACCACCACCACCATCACCACCACCATCACCACCACCCCACACCACCACCACCATCACCACCACCCCACACCACCACCACCATCACCACCACCCCACACCACCACCACCATCACCACCACCCCACACCACCACCACCATCACCACCACCCCACACCACCACCACCATCACCACCACCCCACACCACCACCACCATCACCACCACCCCACACCACTACCACCATCACCACCACCCCACACCACCACCATCCCACACCACCACCACCATCACCATCCCACACCACCACCACCATCACCATCCCACACCACCACCACCATCACCATCCCACACCACCACCACCACCACCACCACCCACACCACCATCACCCCACACCACCACCCCCCACACCACCATCACCCCACACCACCACCCCCCACACCACCATCACCCCACACCACCATCACCCCACACCACACCACCATCACCCCACACCACCATCACCCCACACCACCACCCCACACCACCCCACCACCACCCCACACCACCACACCCCACACCACCACCACCACCCCACCACACCACCACCACCACCCCACACCACCACCACCACCACCACCACCACCACCACCACACCACCACCACCCCACACCACACCACCACCACACCACACCACACCACACCACCACCACACCACACCACCACCACCCCACACCACACCACCACCACCCCACACCACACCACCACCACCACCACACCACACCACCACCACACCACACCACCACCACCCCACACCACACCACCACCACCCCACACCACACCACCACCACCCCACACCACACCACCACCACCCCACACCACACCACCACCACCCCACACCACACCACCACCACCCCACACCACACCACCACCACCCCACACCACACCACCACCACCCCACACCACACCACCACCACCCCACACCACACCACCACCACCCCACACCACACCACCACCACCCCACACCACCACCACCACCACCCCACACCACACCACACCACCAACCCACACCACCACCACACCACACCACACCACCACCACCACACACCACACCACCACCACCACCACCACCACCACCCCACACCACCACCACCACCACCACCACCACACCACCACCACACACAACCACCACCATCACACCACCACCACACCATCACCACAGCACCACCACCACCACCACACACCACCACCACCACCACCACCACCACCACCACCACCACCACCACCACCACCACCACCACCACCACCACCACCACCACCACCACACCACCACCACCACCACCACCCCACACCACCACCACCACCACCACCACCACCACCACCACCACCACCACCACCACCACCACCACCACCACCACACCACCACCACCACCACCACCACACACCACCACCACCACCACCACCACTGCCCCCACCACCACCACCACACCACCACCAGCACCACCACCAGCACCACCACCACCACCACCACCACCACCACCACCACCACCACCACACCACCACCACCACCACCACCACCACCACCACCACCACCACCACCACCACCACCACCACCACCACCACCACCACCACCACCACCACCACCACACCACCACCACCACCACCACACCATCACCACCACCACCACCACACCACCACCACACCACCACCACCACCACCACCACACCACCACCACCACCACCACCACCACACCACCACCACACCACCACCACACCACCACCACCACCACCACCACCACCACCACCACCACCACCACCACCACCACCACCCCACACCGCCACCACCACCCCACACCGCCACCACCATCCCACACCGCCACCACCCCACACCGCCACCACCCCACACCGCCACCACCCCACACCGCCACCACCCCACACCGCCACCACCCCACACCACACCACCACCACCACCACCACCACCACCACCACCACCACCACCCCACACCACACAACCACCCCACACCACACAACCACCCCACACCACACAACCACCCCACACCACACAACCACCCCACACCACACAACCACCCCACACCACACAACCACCCCACACCACACAACCACCCCACACCACACCACACAACCACCAACACCATCACCATCACTATCACCATCACTGTCATCACCACCACCACCACCACCACCACCACCACCACCAACAACAACATAATTATCGGTATTAGTTCTGTGCCTTTCCCATCCATCCATCTATCATCTAATCCTATGTCGCCCGATAAGAAGCGTAGGAACCCGGGGTTAGGCAAGGTGGTCCACTTCAGTGAAATAATTTTAGTGTTGTAAACTCTTAAAGGAACAAGTCGTTTGCATTTCCCAAAATTTTATTGAGACTAGTTTAATGACAAATGTTCTGTTCCTATCAGCTGTCTGAGGAGCCCGTATTAATTTCATTTTATTTTTTCAGATTGAGTTGGACCTAAATAGCTGAGAATAACAAGAGAGAAGACAATAAGATAAAAA